>NC_090021.1:217386734-217687269 GCF_037176765.1 Anolis sagrei | reverse complement strand
TATGTTCATCCTGCAATTTGTCATTTGGTGACACTGCTGTGTAGTACACTTTGGAGAGAATGGAAACTAAAAGATTACTTGATTTTAGCTGAGTTCGGTAATATCTTTGCATTCAATTGCAAAGCAGTAAGCTATTGTTTGTTTTAACAAATTATAATCCAACAGGTTGAAATAATTTAAAATAAAAAATTGTTCCATTTGTAGTACATTCACTGCTTGTGGCTTTTGCAGAGAAGTGTCAGTGTTCATAAATGAACCTCAAATATAAAAACACACAATAACATTAAATTCAAAACATTGGCTTTGGCTTTTTTTTGTTTTTGCATTTTTCTAGTGCCAAGTTCTGTCATTCTCCCACTTCCCTTCCTCCCTACTTCATCTCTCCGACACACATATGCAATCATATTCCATAAAGGAAGTCTTGTTTATGAAAAATCTTGAAGTCACTAAAATAAAGGGTTAGCATTAAGAACTCTTATTACAATCCTATGGCTGCAGTCCTAAGTATACTTATCCAGATGCATTTTGCATGGTAAACAAAGAAGATTATTGCCACATAATGACTGCAGTCCCAAAGGTCTCGGAGCTATGACAAAAGCCATATGGATAAGATATGAGAACATAGGAATGTGCAGTTCCTTTAGAGTTGGAAAATGGTGTGCCTCAACATTGTCATCTCAGAAGTATCATATTTCCCGACAATGAGCAGAGTTCATACAGAACTGTAGTTCTTAAAGTAAGCATTAGAATGTCTGCTTGAATACCAAAGCCGGAACTATCCTTAAATCTCTCTTATGACCACATCACAAATGGCACTTTTGGGCGGCATACACCAGCTCCACCCTACGTAACCCACAGAGCCACCAGCTTCCATCAAACAATGCCAGCGGGGATCTGTGACCGATGTAGGGCAGAGCTGGCACATGCTGATGCCACAGCAACATTAGTCTTCCCATATTGCCATAGAAAGCAATGGGGGAAGCTGCACAATCAATGCTTCCTCCATGGAATGAATCAATTAAGGAGTTGGGTGATGTGGGACACGGGGCACCAGGTTTCCCATGCCCCCCGGCAATGCGGAATGACTCCATTGGCCATGGGACAAGGTTGTTATTCCTTAAAGCGGCCTAGAGAAGCAGTTACAACTTCCAATTCAAGAAAGTCCTGAAAGCGCCGGTTGAGCAAAACAGGGAATAGCAGGAATTAAAAATTTTCATCCATGAGGGTAGTAGAACTTCAGAAGAGGACAGTCACAACACAGGAATTGAGAAGTTATCTGGAAGAGCTCCCTCGGAGAACATGGAGACAATGTTGATAACAGAGGAAACATTAGGCCCAAGAGGCACTAGATAGCCAGATGCCCTCCCATCTCAGACTCCAAACGCCAGTTTCTAGAAGTGCCTAATGCACCATCAATAGTTCTCAAGAATAATCCTGGTATCAGGACACAACACTACTCCCAGTATCCCAACAGTCCATGAAGTGGATGTGCTTATGCAAACATGTACCAGATATATGTCCTGCTCTCAGGGGCATACAACACTGTGGGGTCCATTAGCAAAAGATTTGATGGGCAATTTCTGAACTGACTGATTTGAATCTCGGGAAGAGAAATTAAAGAGAAGCAAACCATTCCAAGAGATCCTGTATATCTATGTTCTATGCAATAGCTCTTTCTTTGTGTGTGCCCAAAGAAAGAGTAATGTGAGGAGGATCATAACATATGTTTAAACACATCTGAGTTAAATCAGAAACACAACATCTTCCCCATTGGCACTTAACAAACACACTAGCATGCAAAGCTGCCTTTGACACTCCTCTTCATCTTGCCATTGGACAAGTAGATTTCTGCAAATGTCTCCAAGGAAGAGTCATGCATATCAATTCAATGTTTTGTTTTGTTTCCATTCTGCTTTTGGAATAGACCATTGTATGACCTGGCATAAAACCTACATTTGTCAATGTTGTTAAAAAAATTGTAAGTAGAAATGACTGAAAGGATTTTATGAAAATGGGGGGAGAGGGTGTATGTGTGTTGATTTGAAAAGTAAAAAAACTTGTTTGTGAGGCTCATTTGTTTGTTCTTTCTTTCTTTCTTGGAATGTAGTAATCATCATAGAAAGCTTAATGTCCTCATTTGTAATAGTTTATGATAGTCAATACAAGACTTTTAATCCAGAATTGGTTTTAGTTTCTATGGACATTTATCACATGTGATTCCTTAGAGGGCGATCTGGCTGTGACATCTGTCACCCCATTGATTGCCAAGGTTGATTCTGATCTGGCTGGTTAGGCAAGATATCTCCTTCCTCCCTCACCATTCCATGGGTGTTCCTCCTGAAGCTGCGCGCTTGGTGGAAGAGGACAACATCCAGGTATAGAAGGAGTGTACTAAGGTCTCCGGTCTTCAGTCCCAGATATACGATAGCTACGAACCCCTGCTAGAACCTCCAAACAAGCTCCAAGTCCATTTGTAGGATAACATGTGATTCCTTCCTGAATGAATTCGTAAGGCAAATGCTTAAAATGTTTAATTATTTTAAATTTTAAATTGATGTTTGTGTTTTTAACTATGTTATATGTCTATTTGTTGCTGTATTTTAATCTGCTGTTCCCACCTTGCTCCATATGGAGAGGTTGGTAAGTTGTTGTTGTTTCATATTTGAATGAAAAGTATGAATTTTAACATTTTTTGCCCGTGTATGTGTCCATGCTTACTTGTTTTGGGTTATGGGGGAGAAGGGTTATGTGTCCCTTAACATAAAATACATAATTCCGTCTTATACACACTAGTTTACCCACTTCTTTCTCCATGGGTTCCTCTGTTTCAGAGAAGGATGTATATTTAGCATTGTCCTTATTGGAAGCAAAAACTCCTTGAGAAATTAATAAGATTAAGTTACACCTCAGTGGGAAATCAGTGCATATAAATTAATGAAAATTTACTGCACACACTGGTAAAGAAAGTTGCTCATTGTACTAGTGAGCTCATCTAAAAAGATTTCTGTATGGCTGCAAGGTTTACTGAGCAAGCATTAGGAGTGTCCATTTATAATAGTTGCATGAGAGGGGTTGTCACAAACTGGGTACTGATGCTCCTGTGTTGCCTACTGCTCTATAATGATCATTCCAATTCTCACAAGATGCGCTTACTAGAATTATTTTTATAACATCAGTGTCTAATAGTCACAATGCCTACATGGTACACACAGAATCAGAGGGGCATCACAATTACACCACACCCCTGGATAAAGAAAGGATGAGGCATGAATCAGTGAGTAAATTATGGGCCAAGAATATTCTTAAACACAGCCACTTTATTATAAACAAGATCAGCACAAGCCTAAACTGGCCTAAACTGTATAGTCAAATGCATTACCTGTATAGGGATTGAATACAAAGCAACATAAATTTGGATAATGCCCAAAGTACTTTTTTTAAAGGTTACTCAACACCTCCAAGTAGTAGTCTAAAATCAGGAAGAGCACAATGAGACAAGCTGATCCCTAAAGCTAATATTTACCACAAAACATGGATAGTAAACTTAAAGGTTTCCCCTTGACATTAAGTCTAGTCGTGAATGATTGTGAGGGGTGGTGCTCATCTCAATTTCTAATTCCAAGATCAGGCATTGTTCATAGACACCTCCAAGGTAACGTGGCCAGCATGACCGCCACAGCGGTGTCTACTGATCTACTCACATTTGCATTTTTCGAACTGCTAAAGCTGGAGCTAACAGTAGGAGCTTAATACTACTTAGCTTAATACGATCTGCAGATTTTGATGGTGACATGGTGTATACTCACTGCTCTTATTACATCAGTATATGTTCTTCTTCCAGCCATTGTGTAAGGATGTATTCAGATACATTATAACTGCCATCATAATCTTTATGGATTAAGGCAAGGAACAACAGACTAAAATATAGCAACAAGTAGATATATAATACAGTTTAAAGATGGACACCAATGAAAAATACATAATAAATTAAAAGAACACAACACAAAAGACATGCACATTAAAACAATTATTTTATAGTACAAAAGCTCATAATTTAGGTATCCAGATACCACCTTGTGCTATGACTCCCCGTTGCATTCAGCCTTAGCTTCAAAGCACCACTTAATGCTATGTTTCTGCCGAGCTATATTATGCAGCCAACAGCCTCATAGGATTACATAGTCAGAGATTTATGCTCTGCTAGCACTCAAGCAGATTCTTGGCCTGAGAATTGCAGGGCACATGCTGGGTGCAACCAAAGAAGGGAGGGTAAGTGAAGCTATTTTAATAGTCCTGCAAGCCCCATATCACCCCAGCTCTGTGCGGTATGCACCCCCATGATGTGTATAACATTTCCTGTCTCTTCCCCATCCTGGTCCCAAGAACACTACTGCTTGTCACCTGTCATTTTATGGTTCCCTAAACATTATAGTCCCTCCGTTCACACCAACATTATCAACATTTCTGGAGTGTGTATGAGTGCCACAGAAGATAATGAGTATATTCAAAGGAAGCAAAGTAAAATATCCCCCTGCCATAACAGAAGGAAGAACAAAAACTCAATTCAATGTGATAAGTACAGGTATGAATGTGCCCTTGTTCATTATAACAGAAACACCTACTGTTACAGTCATCCTAGTATTCCAATCATTTTACACTTTAGTTGGCTTATGACTTTTCCCACCAGCGTTATAGAAAGGAGGCTATTGTCTGCCAATCATCCAATCTGATCTTGCAGAATTCTGGGAAATATAGTTTAGGGAAGCTGAGAACTTCTCTAGCTGTGAACTCCATTGGCTCTACCCAGAACTACATTTCCCAGGATTCTACAAGAGCAACAGATGATAGCCTCCATTCTATAATGCTGGTGGGAAAATGTCCTAATGCTAATACATTGTATATTGCTTTTGAGACAGGAGACTAAATAACAGGTAGTCTTTGATTGATATGATCAGTGATATGTGCACAGTGACTGATGTGCACAGAATTTCAGATTTGATTAAGACCTCACTCTTGCACTTCTGAAAGTAGCAGACTTCTCATACCAATCTGAAGTGAACTGTCTTGAACATGGGTTGTTGTAGGTTTTTTCGGGCTATGTGGCCATGTTCTAGAGGCATTTTCTCCTGACGTTTTGCCTGCATCTATGGCAAGCATCCTCAGAGGTAATGAGGTCTGTTGGAACTAAAAAAAAGGGGTTTATATATCTGTGGAATGACCAGGGTGGGACAAAGGACTATTGTCTATTGGAGCTAGGTGTGAATGTTTCAACTGACCACCTTGAGATGCAGGCGAAATGTCAGGAGAAAATGGCTCTAGAACATGGCCATATAGCCCGAAAAAACCCTACAACAACCCAGTGATTCCGGCCATGAACACCTTCGACAATATCTTGAACATCATTGAGTTCAGATTCAAAAACCAAAGGTTCAAACCTCCCAGTAAATTTCACTGGAAATTCAAACATGACTTTTGCCTTCATGGTGCATATGTGTATGTGTTTTACTTTGTTGGAATTAAAACTGTCAGGTTTGGTAGCTCCTTTAAAAGGGAATATGCTTGCAAAAATGCAAATATATTGTTGACAAAAAAGTGCAGATTATATTCGTTTGCATGCGAGTGTTACTCTGTTCAGGCCTGTAGCCAGGATTTCATTTCAGGGGGGGGGGGCTGAATTTTTTTCAGGGGGGATTTCGGGGGGGCTGAGTTTGGGGGGGGGGCTGCGTCTGAGTGAAAGAGGGTCTAGCCTAGCAAACCTTTTGTATCATTACCCCAATACCCCCATGCATATGGGATATATTGAGTATGGTGTTATGTTATGAATAAACATAACAGTTTAAATAATGCACCAGTAAGGCCTTTTTGCGAACCACCATGAGAATTTCGGGGGGGGGGGGGGCTGAAGCCCCTCAAGCCCCCCCCTCCCCCGGCTACATGCCTGACTCTGTTAGATAGAAATGACACTAATTCTGGTGTCAGTTAATTTCCTTTCTGAAATCATTATTCCTCCAAGATTTTGAAAGAGTTAAGGTAGATGAGAAGTACTTCACCTAAATACTCAAACAGCTTCTGCTGAAGCTTAGGCCCAATGAGACACCGTTAGTATGTGTGTGTGAGAGGGTGGGCATCTATACTGTCATATAATGTTTTGAATTTCATTACAGTATATGGCAGTGTAGATGGGACAGGAGGGAGAGAGGGAGAGAATAAGGACAGTTATAGATAGACCTCTAAGAATTACATTTATTATTTGTGAAGGGTATAGGTTTTCCCATATTATAGCATATCTCCTCCTCCTCTTCTTCATCTGGGACTCAATCCAGTTTACAAAGTTAAAATAAATGTATCTAAAAATTTACATTGTACAAAATGGAAAATATATTGAAACTATCAATAAAATTAAAAACTGACCATAGCAAGGACAAGCAACACACTATGCAAAAGGCCCCTTCAGGCTTGCTGAAACAAAAGGTCTTCACCAGCCTACAAAAGTCTAGCACGGAGGACTTCAGGCTTTTAGACCAGTGGTCCTCAACCTGTGGGTCCCCAGGTGTTTTGGCCTACAACTTCCAGAAATCCCAGTCAGTTTACCAGCTGTAAGGATTTCTGGGAATGGAAGACCAAAACATCTGGGAACCCACAGGTTGAGAACCACTGTTTTAGACAGTAGTTCCAGAGCCTGGGAGAAGCCAATGAGAAGACTATCCCTCATGTCCCTACCAGATGTACCTGTGGGGATGGTAGGGGATGCAAAGGGCATCCACAGGCACATCTCTAGACACTGGCAGGTTCATATAGGGAGATGCACTCCTTGAGATAGCCTAGATTAATTCAATTTAATACTTGGAAGGAACATACATTAGAAGTGATGAAATGTGGAAAGAAATGTTAAACACAAAGTTATTTGACCAGTAAGACAATCAAATCAAATCCAGAATCAAGCAGGAATAAGTAAGTTCTTCCTGGCATCCTGTAGCAGTGGAATGCCAAGAATTTGTGGAAGTAAACAAGTAAATGCAATCATTTATTTACTTGGGGCAATGCCTGCAGCAGTTGCAGTGTGCTTCAATATCATAGTCTTTTTCTGTGTATGGAACAAAACTAGAAAGAAGAGACAAGGGATTAAAATTCCATAAACCACATTTCTCCCCATATATGTATGCAGCTTTATGTGAGGGTAACCTAGGCTACTTGAGGCATAATAGGAAGAAAAACACTTGCATAAACATTTGTAACAAGAGAAGAAAATATTCTGATTTGAGATATCTCAGTGAGTCCGACCATGCTTTCTTCTTTAACAGAAAATTAATTAATCAATTCCTGTTCTTTAATTGGAAATTTAGGAAGCATCTATCTTGCTGTTTGAAATTTCTCTAACTAGCTCAAATACCTTAAATACTTTCCCCATTACCTCCCACCAGCATTGCTTCTATATATTTCCCTGTCTACGTGCACAAGATTTGCTATGGAGCTACAGAAGTAACTTCCACATTACTGACAGATTTTTCACATCCCTGGTTTGATGAATGTAGAATGAAAAGAATGAAAGGACTGGCAGAGAGACGATAGCAGGATCGCAATACCAACAACTACTCTCATAGAAGTTCCTTTGTTTCAGCAATCCCGGTGGTTTCCATGCGGTAGTAAGTGGACCTGTGATCTCATTGACCACTGGGATGGCTAGAAGTATATTACTACAGAAAGGCCCTTTCCAGTTCCACTATGTTTAATAGTTTAGCCACATGTTTTACTATTGATCTGAAGCTATAGGGCTTATATTTCTCAACTTTTCAAAGCAATATCTTCTCCCATTGGATTCTACAGGCCCTTTTCTATGAAATCCGATCAAGCCAGGCAGACTCTAGAGATGAAGCTTACCTGAATTCCAGAACAGCACAAAGAACTGAAGTTGTCTTGACAATGAAATCACTGGAGCTCAGAGCCTTTTTCATTAACAGAAAGGAAGAAAAATGTTATCAATAATTCTGACTTTTCTAATGGCGGCTTAAGATCTAATAACAATGTAGTGTGCAGAATCACCTGATTCCAAACCTAAACAAAATTAAAAGCCTCACATTATCATATTCCCATGCATTTTTGGGGGTGGATTACATGTGCTTTTTTTTAAAGTAATCTTCAGGGGATGCTATGAGTTTACCAGGCTGTATGGCCATGTTCCAGCAACCCAGTGATTCCGGCCATGAAAGCCTTCGACAACACAATCTTTAAGGGACTTAAACATAGGCAACATACTTACAGCATTGTTGTTTCAAGGAGTGTAAAGTAAGCTTTGTAAGAAAATGCATTCTCTGAGTTGATAATGGGAAGGTATGAATACAAGTCTTCATTAGTTTTCTTTTCAAAGAGAATGATGTGTAATTTTTGCAATTTTCTGCTAAAATAGTCTTTGAAAGCCACACACTTTGCATAGTATATATGTTATTTGGAAGCTATTCTGTGCTACATTTGTACATGATTATTTTACACAGAAAACAGCCAGAAGTTGCATTCTCTACACAGAAATATTACTTTCTGCACTGAAAAAGTTTTTCCAGTGCAGAAAATTCTGTTTCTGCAGAAGGCGACCCAATGTAACTTTTGCACAGAATACATATAGAATTGTGAAGTGTCTCATTAGCGCATGCTTTTTCTCATCAAGGTATTTCAACACTTGAAACATGTTTTCCAATGTCCTATTTCTATGGGAAAGATTGTCGTTTTTCTCTAAAATATTTTCCCACTGTTAATTACAGATGTCTATGATCAAACAATATTTCCAAAATTTATTCAGTGTGAGGAACAGAACCAACCTGAAACATGGATATCACAACAACCCATCAGCAGTTGGCACTATTTGCTGCATTTGTGGCCTTCTTCCACCACCTTGCCCCATAACTTCTTTGTGTTAAACTCTCACTGCTTCAGGGTGAGAAACATTACATTCTCCTATGAATAAGTTGTTTCAAGACTGACTTTATTCATCATTTAAATGCTGTTACTCTTTTTAGAATAATTGTTAAATGCCAATAATCTGAAGTATTTCTATATTGGCTTTAAGAAGTTAGGCACACAGAATTTGATGCTTAACTCTAATGATAAAAACATAGACAGTCCCACAGTTTTTAAACAATAGGTTTATTTCTAATAACTGTAAAGTCTCTTTGAAGGTCAGTGTATTAGTTCTCCTCTAGCTATAGTTTCAACAACAAACCAGGCATGAAGTCTGTTAAGCCTTTGGAATTGTCTATCAGTTCTGAGCGTTTTGGATTTTAACCCACAAAGATATTTGTATTACTCGCAAAATGAGAGATCAGTTAACAAAGAGCGAAGTACAGTGTATAATTGTGCCGATTTCAATTGGCTGTTTTAGCCAAGCATTTTGGTATGCTGCTGGCTATGAAAATAAAAGGAGTCTTGTCATTCCAAATGCAAGTTTCCTATGAAAATAATATCTTGACAGGATCTGCAGAATAGCTGAAGGCCAAACCTGGGTATATATGAATATAAAATTTCTCTTCTTCTGTCTTTTCCCTATAGGACCAATGAGGAAAGCAACTGACACGAAATATTTAAACCAGGCTAAAAGCTTGAAATGTTTTCAGACTTTATATGGCATTGTACTGTGGTTTTCATTTCTATTGACAACAGTAATGGGCCTAAATTCTAATTAATCTCGGACAGAGAAGATCTATGGAATCTATCAGGTTTAAATTTGTGCTTGTTCTGCCCATTTTACATCTTTGTGGATGACAGAAATCATCCTCAACAGCAAGTCTAGTTGGGGTTTTTTTCTTGGGGGGGGGGGGTTGTAGACAGCAGTATTTTTTAAATGCTAGGCTTTATGTGAGTCTATATAATTTATTTCAAAAATCACTTTGTTTATGTAACTCCTCAACCTGCTAAAATTATGCAAATGCTCATTTCTTCATGCCTTTAGTAGAATGTATCTGTGAGTGCAACCTTGCAAGAACAACTCAAATCAGAACCAATGGCAACCAATCATTTTGCAGAGTTACAAAGTGGAGAAACCACACTACTTCAGAACAGTTCAGGGTGGGGAAGCATATTTTGAAGCTTCCTTTACAGTAGTACCGTAGAAAGAGGACTTTCCTTATTTCTTCCCACATTTAGACATACATACATATAATTGGTTCTTGGTATTCACAGGTTCAGTATTCACTTGTTTAACCAACCACAGTTTTAATATATTGGGGGTGGGGGGGAGTTTACAAGGCTAAATAATAATTTATTTATTTATATTCCGCCCTTCCCACCCCAAAGGGGACTCAGGGCAGATCATAGTACACATACACGGCAAGCATTCAATGCCGCTTTGTATAGACAATACGCAGACAGACAGAACAGAAGGAGGTGGAAGGTTGGGCTCGGGTCCAGGGGGTGCTGTTGCTCTTTTCCTCTATGACGAAGAGTGGTCAGGACTTCCTCCTTCCCTTTGGTCACCCAGCATGTTCTGATCTTCTTTCTTTATGGCGTCATAAAACACCTCCCCCACTATTTAGTGGTACCTAATTTCTCTAATCACAGCTAAAGCTGTTTTTGAATTGCTTAGGTAAACAATGGGCTAGGCTCACACCAACTTAGGGCTTTGAACTTGCAACCTTTTGGTTGATAGATCTTATAACTGCTGATGATTTACCAGCTGTGCTGATAAAAGGGACTTCGGCATCAACTGATTTTGGTGTCCATAGGGAGTTATGGAACCATACCTCAATGGATGTGTAAATATATGGCAATATAACTATGATAAAATATAGCTATGATAAAATAGTTCCATCATTATAGCACTGGGATTGTGACGCAGCTGACTGAGTGTCAGCTGTATTCAGATCACTCTGACCAGAAGGTCATGAGTTCGAAGCCAGCCCGGGTCAGAGTGAGTGTCCGGCCAATTGTGTAGCTTGTTGTCGACCTTTGCAACCTGAAAGACAGTTGCATCTGTCAAGTAGGAAAATTAGGTACCACCTATGTGTGGGGAGGCTAATTAACTAATTTATGAGGCCATAAAAAGACTCCAGCAAAAAGCCCTCCAGCAAAGCATGCAGGGAATGTGGAAGCACTTCATCCATGTCGCAGATGGACAATGAAAGCGACAGCTCCTCTGGCGGCCAGAAAAAGTTAAATAGCCTCTGTGTATGTCTATATACGTGGTATGTCTAATTGGCATTGAATGTTTGCCATGTATGTGTACATTGTAATCCACCCTGAGTCCCCTGCGGGGTGAGAAGGGCGGAATATAAATGCTGTAAATAAATAAATAAATACATCTGATGTTGCAGCATCCCATCCAAAACACTTCCAAGATACAAATAAACGGGGCACTGCAAAAAGTGTATGTTGAGAACAGGAAACTGGGGAGATTGCCACATATGTCTGTTTCAAAGCACTTGGGACCAGAAGAGCACTGAAAAATTCATTTCCCAGCATCCCAATCTCCAGTGCCTTGGAAATGCTTCAGTGAGGGCATTGTGAGGCTGCTAGCATAGGTTTTAGAGGTCACAATCAGTCATTCATGACTGTAAATGTGAAATTCCAGCAGTAATAAGATCTTAAGTCCAGCTTACAGTCACTTAACTGCTGAACAGGATGCCCACCATATGCAGGCAGTTGGGAAGTCTTAAACATTAGAGGATTAAACATTGCATCCCTCCCTTTGCCATGTTATGGTATCGTCTATCACCCTATGTTTCTACCACCACATTCTTTGGGAATTGGCTTAGTCGATTCTTTAGAATTATGGATGCATGAGCTACTGTAACACTGCTTATTCTTTCTAGAGATCTTATTTTTTCTTAAAATTTGAACCTAGCTAATATTTCCATCATTTAGGAATATACTCTCGATAGACAAAATAAAAATGAGGACAAAAGAAAAAAAGGAAAATGGAAAGAATTGTTTCCCAAAGTTTCTCAAAAGGTTTTCTGAAAGAATAATTAAAATCCTAAATTGACTTCTTCATTTTTATCACCTGATGAGCATAATTAGCAGTGTATAATGACAGCAAATAATTGTTCCATTTCCAACTCATTAGAGAAGTGTAACGACTATATTTTCAGATACAAAAGCTAAAGCTATATTGGATTTATCAGCTCTGCTTACCTTGAAAATAGTGTGTCTGTCAATATCAAAGAAACAAAATGTTTAACCAGACTGCAAAATAGTTTTAGAAGGAGGCAGCTTTGAACTTTTCTCCATCACTATAAAGCTTTCTAAAGACTCTGAAAAAAATCATGTCATCATTTCATCTTCTTTATTATTATTTATTATTTATTTATTTATTATTTGCATTTGTTAACCGCCACTCTCAGCCCGAAGGCGACTCGTGGCGGTGTACAGAACATAGAACATAAAGACAACAATTACAATGGATCAGGACCATAACATACATCTTACTAACACACAGCTAATAAACTAAAAATCCGCTTCGTCTTGTTTGGGTCATAATCAATCTCGTAGTCATAGTCCATTCCGGTGGTCGTTCCAAAAACATAGCACTTAATTGAAGGCCTTTTCGAAGAGCCAGGTTTTTAGGCCCTTGCGGAAGGCCATGAGGGAAGGCGCCTGTCTGATTTCAGCAGGGAGGGAGTTCCACAACCGGGGGGCCACCACCGAGAAGGCCCGCTCTCTAGTCCCCGCCAGACGTGCCTGTGAGGCAGGCGGGATCGAGAGAAGGGCCTCCCCGGATGATCTCAAGGTCCTCGTGGGCTCATAGGCCGAGATGCGGTATTCAAGGTATTTTGGGCCGGAGCCGTTTAGGGCTTTGTAGGTTAGCACCAGCACCTTAAATTGGGCCCGGTAGCTGATCGGCAGCCAGTGGAGCTGGGACAGCAAGGGCGTTGTGCGCTCCCTGCGTCCCGCTCCGGTTAACAACATGGCTGCCGCGCGCTGGACTAGCTGGAGCTTCCGGGCCGTCTTCAAGGGCAGCCCCACGTAGAGACCATTGCAGTAGTCGAGGCGGGATGTGACCAAAGCGTGTACCACCGTGGCCAAGTCAGACTTCCCAAGATACGGGTGCAGCTGGCGCACGAGCCGGAGCTGTGCAAATGCTCCCCTGGTCACCGCTGAAACCTGGGGATCCAGGCTCAGCGATGAGTCCAGGGTCACACCCAAGCTGCGAACCTGCGCCTTCAAGGGGAGTGCGACCCCGTCCAGCACAGGCTGTAACCCTATACCCTGTTCGGCCTTGCGACTGACCAGGAGTACCTCTGTCTTGTCTGGATTTAATTTCAGTTTGTTCGCCCTCATCCAGACCGTCACAGCGGCCAGGCACCGGTTCAGGACCTCGACAGCCTCCTTAGTAGCAGGTGGGAAGGAGTGACAGAGTTGGACGTTATCTGCGTACAGGTGACACCGCACCCCGAAACTCCGGATGATCTCACCCAGCGGCTTCATGTAGATGTTAAACAGCATGGGGGACAGTATGGAGCCCTAAGGAACACCACAGGTCAAAGGCTGTGGTGTCGAACAGGAGTCCCCCAATAACACCTTCTGGGTACGACCCTCCAGAAATGACTGGAGCCACCGCAAAGCGGTGCCCCCAAGGCCCATCTCTGCAAGGCGTCCCAGAAGGATACCGTGGTCGACGGTATCGAAGGCCGCTGAGAGGTCCAGAAGCACCAACAGGGACACACTCCCCCTGTCTAGCTCCCGGCGGAGATCATGCACTAAGGCGACCAAGACCGTCTCGGTACCATGTCCCGGTCTGAAGCCAGACTGTGCCGGATCCAGATAATCCGTGTCTCTCAAGAATACCTGGAGTTGTGAGGCCACCACGCTTTCCATGACTTTGCCCAAGAAGGGAAGATTGGAAACAGGCCGAAAGTTGTCAAATTTAGTGGGGTCTAGTGATGGTTTCTTCAATAGCGGCTTTATAATAGCCTGTTTTAGGCTCGCTGGAATCGTGAATTCCAAAGGGAGGCATTAACCACCACCGTTACCCACTCAGCCAATCCCCCTCTGGCCTCTTTCAGAAGCCAGGATGGGCAGGGGTCTAGGATGGACGTGGTAGGCCTCATTCCTCCAAGTATCTTGTCCACATCCTCGGGTTTCACAAACTGAAAAGAATCCATCAAAATAGGACAAGCAGGTGCTTGTGTCACATCCACAGAGACTGCATTTAATGTGGCGTCCAGCCCAGAACGGATCAAAGCGACTTTGTCTGCAAAGAACCGAGCAAATGCTTCACAGCGCGTGGCCGAATTGTCAGGGCTCCCACCTGAGGTAGGGGGAGTTAAAAGACCTCTGACAATCCGAAACAACTCCGCCGGACGGTTTTTTGCGGACGCAATAGTAGCCGCAAAGAAAGTTTTCTTTGCGGCTTTTATTGCCGCGGCATATGCCCTTAGAAAGGACACAAACCGTGCTCGATTTGGCTCGCTTGGGTCCGAGCGCCACACGCTCTCTAGTTCCCTCTTCCTTCGCTTCATCGCTGCCAGCTCCTCAGTGAACCAAGGAGCTGGTTTAGCTCGGTTACTTGAGAGGGGACGTTCCGGAGCGATCCTGTCAATTGCCCTGGTCATCTCCCCATTCCAGAGAGCGACCAAGGCCTCGACATGGTCACCTACCGAGGTGGCGGGAAAATCCCCAAGAGCCGTCAGGAATCCATTCGGATCCATAAGCCTCCTGGGGCGGACCATCTTAATGGGTCCTCCACCTTTGCGGAGGTTAGGGGGCGCAGTGAGCCTGAATCTGATCAGGAAGTGGTCGGTCCATGGCAACGGAGAGATAGACAACTCCTCCACACCGCCACCCTGCTCCCATCCCTGGCAGAAAACCAAGTCCAATGTGTGTCCAGCACAGTGGGTGGGGCCAGTTATTTGCTGGGACAGCCCCATGGTTGCCATGGCAGACATGAAGTCCTGAGCCGCTCCTGTGAGGGTCGCCTCGGCATGGATGTTGAAGTCCCCCAGCACAAGTAGCCGTTGAGACTCCACCACCAGGCTCGAGACCACCCCCGCTAGCTCAGGCAGGGAGACTGTAGTGCAGCGAGGTGGACGGTACACTACAAGAATCCCTATTCTGTCCCGGTCACCCACCCTCAGGTGGACGCATTCGAAATTTGTGGTCTGCGGGATGGGACTCCTGGTCAGATGGATGGAATCTCTATAGACCACTGCGACCCCGCCTCCCCGTCCTCCGGCTCTTGGTTGGTGTTGCACGGAGAAGCCTGGAGGACAAAGCTGGGAGAGGTTTACGCCCCCCGCTTCATCCAGCCAGGTCTCCGTGATGCACGCCAGATCTGCCCGCTCCTCCAGGATTAAATCCTGGATCCAGGTCGTTTTTCCGTTGACAGATCTGGCGTTCAACAACACCACCTTCAAACCAACCTTCTTTGCTTCTCGTATTTATGGCAGTGCTTCAACTTATTATGGAAATATGAAATAAAGCTGGTTTAGGACATACATCTACATATGTCCTAAACCAGCTTTATTGAGTAATGTACTTATTTTTAGATTCTAGTTTTTTTAAAAAAAAATCAATGGTAATATTATCAGATACAGTATGACTCCCATACCTCTAAGATCCATGGTTCCATTTATCAATTTCTGTCAAAATATGGCCCCTCAATTAATTCCTGCACAGCAATACTGCTTTCTGCACAAAAAATGCTATAATTGAGGATTTATTCTATGTAACATTTGTACATGGGTTGTTACCATAGAAAATAATATTTTCCTCATAGAAAACAGCATTTCCTGCCCAGGAATTAATATTTCTCCATGCAAATATTATTTTTTATGCAGAAAGTACTATTTCCTAAACAGAAAATTTCATTTTTGTCAGAAAACAACCACATTTGAATTTTTCACAGTCCTAAATGCCAAATATTTATTTATTTATTTATTTATTTATTTAGAAGTTTTATATACCAGTCTTCTCACCTCGAACGAGGGACTCAGGCCGGTTCACAATATGTGTTCAAATAAAATAATATACAAAAACAACACAGTGCATCATCATTACAGATTAAAATATAAGTACAATAAAAACATCATCATCACATTACCCAAGCCATGTCATCAATACAGTCACAGTCGCAATCACAGTTCATCATCCTCCTTCCATGTGGACGAAGGTTATATATTCAGTCCTCAAATGCCACATTCCAAAGCCAGGTCTTTATTAGTTTCCTGAAGGTCAGGAGGGAGGGAGCAGATCTAATCTCTAGTGGGAGTTCCAAAGCTGAGGAGCCACCACCGAGAAGGCCCTGTCCCTCGTCCCCACCAAACACGATTGCGAAGGTGGTGGGACCAAGAGCAGGGCCCCTCCAGAAGATCTTAATAACCTTGGTGGTTTATAGGAGAGAATCCGTTCGGACAGGTAAACTGGGCCAGAGTCGTTTAGGGCTTTATAGGTCAAAACCAGCACTTTGAATTGTGCTTGGAAACTAATTGGCAGCCAGTGGAGCTGGCGTAACAGAGGGGTCATATGATCTCTGTACCCTGTTAGCAATCCGGCTGCCGCTCGTTGGACTAGTTGGAGCTTCCGGGCAATCTTCAGAGGCAATCCCACGTAGAGAGCGTTGTAGTAGTCTAAACAGGATGTAACCAGAGCGTGGACTGCCGTGGCCAAGTCAGACTTCCTAAGGTATGGGCGCAGCTGTAGCCTTTGAACACTATATGGCTTTTGAAGACTTTCCTGTAGCGAGAAGAATATTTCTGGAACTACTTGTTGCTAGCTTTAAGAAGAAACTTAGTGAAGAATTTGGCATAAATTGAACTGGTCTGGCCTAAAGGACTATGCAGTTATTTAAGTGAATGCCCCAACAGGCATGTATTAGAATTATTAGGACTTAATCCATTAGTCTTAATGTTATTAATGCTTCAATTAGCCATGATTAAATCAGGGGAAACTCACAGCTGAATTGTAAAGTCCCGTTCACACTACACAATTATAGCCATATGATTCCACTTGCTATTGATCCCTTGAGTTTGCATTTTGATTAGAAGCACCAGAGCAGCTGTTGGGATAAGAATATTCTGAATGTTTCTTCTTACGGTCCCATCCACATTGCCATTTAATGTAGTTTGAAACTGCATTATATGGCGGTGTAGATGGAGCCTAAACTCTATTCCCAGGATTCCATGGGATGTTGCCAGGGCAATTCAAGAAGAATATAACACTATAATTGTATAGTGTGAATTGACTTCTAGTGGGAATGAACTTATAACTGACCAAATATCTAACTGCTTGCTTGCCTTTAACATTCCACATTCTTCCAGTGCTACACTCAAGGCAGTTTATAAGGAGAATTAAAATGATGTCTAAAACATATCGCATTTAAAAATAATTAAATTGTCTTATTAAAAAACCTAACTCAACTATTTAACATTTTGGGATTATAACAAAAAAGGGTACAATATTAAGATACCCTTCTTCAACAACCAGCTGATGCCCAAAATTGTGTAAGTGAAAAGAGATCCCATCGGATGAATGCGGAGATAAGTGAACATTTCCAAAGAGAGCAGAGGTGCAGCCAGAGAAATAAGAGAGATAGACTGAGTGAATGAAGTTCATTGGGTAGAACATGGGATTTGAGGAAAGCATGAGATGTACATAAGTAGACCTGAAAAGATACATTTAGCATATATCTAGATGCTGTAATGTAAGGCAAGAGATAACTTCTTAAATTCCAAGACTCTTCATTTTACCAAGGAACTCTTGGGGACCATCAAAAAATATATTGGTGCTTAAAATGTCATAAAATATCCTGGCAATTTTTCAAGAGAAGCATAGCATTAACATTTTTTTAATCATTTTTCTCATTGAAAGAAAATGATGCATGTATAATTAAATGATTGCATTGTATTGTACAAATAACCATGTAATGACATCATTAGAAATTCTTGGTTTTTCATGGTAAGACCAAACTTAATTGCCATGTAATCTGAAGAAAGCAAGCAAGGTTTTGATTGTTCTATAATCCAATTTAATTACAGGGTAACAGATTGGTTAGTTGTTCCCTGAACAAAATACACACTGAAGAAAGAGGAGTTAGTAGAGGAAATATTAATTTACCTTTGGAGAAATGGATTTAATTTTTTTAATGGTTGAATGACAGTCAGATCTTGAGGGGAAGAAGAACTGGATCATAAAATGCATGAAATGAACAATTCTCAGTGTAGGGAATTTTTTAAAAATCTCCAGTGATCAATTAAAGAAAAATGTGGTTTCTTAGGTCAGTAATTCCTAAATGATATACTATGGTATATTTATACACCACATCAGAAGAGCTAGCATTACTCTCTCTCTCTCTCTCTCTCTCTCTCTCTCTCACACACACACACACACACACACACACACATGCCCCCTAAGTTCAACTTCACATCTGTAGCTTTGAGAGGACACCGAGCCCAGTATACTGCAGATGTACCTCTCTCCTGGATGGGCATCTTGTAATAGAGATTTTTTTGTCTTTTTCAAGTCTATATCAACTGATGGCAATCCTATCATAGGTTTTTCCTAGCAAGATTTATTTTGAGGAGACTAGCCATTGCTTTCCTTTGAGTCTTGACCAAGGTCACCCAGTAAATTTCCATGGCTCAGCAGGGATTCAAATCTTTTTCTGGAAAGTCTAGTACAACTCTCAAATCACTACACTGCATTGGTTCTCCCATGAATGAGAGAAGTCAAGTCCTAGCAGTCCTGGCTAGAACTGAATGGTTGAATGAGTTGGATTTACCTACATGTTGACTCACAATTCAACAAGAGAGTAAATGTGTCTACCTTAGGTAAAGGTAAAGGTATTCCCCTGACATTAAGTCCAGTCGTGTCTGACTCTGGGGGTTGGTGCTCACCTCTATTTCCAAACCAAAGACACCTCCAAGGTCATGTGGCTGGCATGACTGCAAGGAACACCATTACCTTCCCTCAGAAGCAGTACCTATTGATCTACTCACATTTGCATGTTTTCAAACTTCTAGGTTGGCAGAAGTTGGGGCTAACAGCAGGAGCTCACCCCACTCCCCAGATTCAAACCTGAGACCTTTCAGTCAGCAAGTTCAGCAGCTCAGTGCTTTAACCCACAGTACCACTGGGGCCCCTAGTGTGTCTACCTTAGTTTAGATTAATTTATTGGATTTATGAAAACAAATAACTTACCTGGGCTTGAATTACTCAATAAAGTGTAACTCTCCAAAAGTTCTGTCATGTGGGGACCCAACAGTTGCATTTAAAAAATTAGTCTTATAATCTTAGCTCCTCAAATGCACTGCTCTAGATTCTTCTAACTGTTTTGACTTCCCACTGTCATTTAAACTAATTTGATAGCACTACAGTATACAAAGCCCTGTATTGCATTATAGAATAGGGTACCTTCACTAGTCACACATGATGAGAGAGTACAGTAGATAGTGGATGAATGGAGCAAAGACTTGCATGAGTGATGCTGAGGGAAGAAAGAATGAAAGTCAATGTGATTCTAGGCTGCATCAATACAAGTATAGCATCAAGACTGAGAGAAGTCATTGTCTCCACTCTATTCTGCTTTTGTCAGATTTCACCTGGAATACTCTCACAACAGAAGTGACTTGCAGTTTCTCAAGTCACTCCTGACACGACAAAAAAAAAACACCCTGGAATACTGTGTTCAAGTTCTGGGTACCACAGTTCAGGAAGGATATTGATAAGTTAGAACATGTCCAGAGAAGGGCAACCAAAATGATCAAGTCTAGAAACCCTATTAGGAACAGCTGAGGGAGCTGGGTATGTTTAGCTTGGAGAAAAGAAGGCTGAGAAGGGATATGATAGCAATGTTTCAATATTTGAAACTATGCCACATTGAGGAGAGGGCAAGCTTGTTTTATGCTGCTCTAGAGACTTTGTCACCAAACAATGGATTCAAATTGCAGGAAATGAGATTCCACCTAAACATTAGGAAGAACTTCCTGACTGTAAGAGCTGTTTGGCAGTGGACTGTACTGCCTCAGAACATGATGGAGTATCCTTCTCTAGAGGATTTAAGCAGAGACTGGATTGCCATCTGTTTGGAATGTTTTGATTCTGTATGCTTACATGGCAGGAGATTGGATGGCCCTTGTGGTCTCTTCCAAGTCTATAATTCCATTAAAAGGCTGTAAACTTGAGATGGAGAAGTATGTATACTTCCAGAAGATATATTTTGTTCTGTAATTGTATTCAAATAGTAACCATTCCTAAATTTGCCAATAAATTAAAAATTTGTATAATTATTTTGCTACTTTTGAGGTTATGCATTCTTTGCAGATGGAGGGAAGAATAATTAGCTATCCTAAATAAGTATATAACTTTGACTCATTGTAAACAATGGAAGCTTTGTATTTGCCTTTACTGAAATGTGAACGGCATCTTCAATGAAAATTTAGTAAGTGGGGGTTTTAAAATATAAACTGTATATATAAGTTTAGTGACTTCAGAGGTTTCTATTCCTTTCAATACAGGACATGTACAGTGGCATGATATTACTTCTTTTTACCTTTCCCAAATATATCTAATCTCTCATTCTGCCTAAATTGCGAAAAGCACATCAAGTTTTACTTTAGGGATCAACTATTTTATAACATAATTTCATTTAACAAGAGCAAAACTGTTTCCTTCTATCAATACTAGTGGAAAAATAAAGGTTTTAAAATAATAAGTATCACAGATGGGCATAACCGTGTAACTGTATTTCTGCAATTTTAGGTCATTATGTGTTATATTCGCTATCCCCTAAGTGTTGCCATGTGTTAAGAATATTTCTTTTAGGAAGCTTCCATCTGTCAAGAGAATGCAGAAGATACTTCTCCCGAGGTGCTGATCTCAGCAAAAAAGGTTTACTAATGGATGGTTATTAAAATCCTCTGGACTTTAGTGCACAAAGAGAGTTTATATAGTGTTTCAACTGTACCAAGCCTCTTTATGTACATTGTTGTAAGGATTGGAGGTGGCGGTATTTACACTGCAGAATTATAGCAGTTTGACATTACATTACTAGTGGAAAAATAAAGGGTTGAGAATAATAAGTATGGCAAGACTCAATGCTATTACATGATTTGTAGTTTTGTGAGATACTTACATTTGCTGTTAGGGTACTCTGGTGCCACAACAAACTACAGATCTCAGGATTTCATAGAATGAAGCTATGGCTGTTGCGGTGGTATCAATTCTGCAGTGTGAGTGGGAGATGTGTGCACAGAACAAAGCCTATAGATCCTTTTTCAGAGAACCTGTTTTATGTCTCTGTCACAATTGACTATGTTCTAAGGTGCCATCTACCAAAAGAAATTTATTTATATATTTATTTCAAACATTTATATCCCATCCTTCTCAACCCCCAAAAAGGGATTCAGGGCGGTTTACAACTGGCATAATTAGATACCAACAAACAAACAATACAGTGCAGACAATTAACATTAAGTACAACAAAAAGATTATAAAAAGACATTAAAATATTGACCATTAAAATATTTCTCTCAAAAGTAATCTCTAAAATAGTGATCCAGAGTTCCAGTCCAATGTGTATTCACTGATAGTTCTCATAAGTTGCTGCTTGCTCAGCTGCCAGAATTCTTGGTTCCAAAGCCAAGATTT
Organism: Anolis sagrei; assembly: GCF_037176765.1. Taxonomy (NCBI): domain Eukaryota; kingdom Metazoa; phylum Chordata; class Lepidosauria; order Squamata; family Anolidae; genus Anolis; species Anolis sagrei. Next base: position 217,665,702 of record NC_090021.1, on the reverse strand, counting down.
AAGCTTTTTCTAAAAGAGGGAAAGAGGGAGTCACCCTGATTTCACTGGGGAGTGTGTTCCATAGATGGGGGCCACCAGCAAGAAGGCCTGTCTCTTGTCCCCACCAATTGCAGGGCTTCCCATGATGATTGTAAACTCTGTGGTTGATCATAGAGGGAGATACATTAGGACAAGTAAACTGGGATGGAACTGTATAAGGCTTTATAGGTCAACACCAGCACTTTGAATTGTGGTCAGATATGGACGTCAGTGGAGCTGACGTAGCAGGGGGGTGGTTCCCTGTATGTTGCTCCAGTGAATAATCTGGCTGCTGACCATTGGACTACTTAGAGTTTCCAAACAGTCTTCAAAGGTAACCCCATGTAAAGTGTGTTGCAATGAATCTATTCGGGATATAACAAGAGCATGGACCACTGTGGCCAGATCAGATTTCTTAAGGTATGGGCACAGCAGGCACACAGGTTTTAGTTGTGCAAAGGCTCCCCTGGGCACTGGTGGAGACCTGGGGTTCCAAGCTCAGTGATGAATCCAGGAACACCCCCAAGGTGCTAATCTGATTCTTCAGAGGGTGTGTAACCCCATCCAACACAGGCTGTAACCCTATGCCCTGTTTGGCAGCTGATTGGCTCATCCTTTCAATTTTCTGGAGTGTATCTCTTGAATGATGAAGTCATGTTGATTAGCTATGGCTGATTCAAGCAGCCCTTAAATCCATTTTCAAAATCATGTGTTCAAAACATATATCCAGAAAAATAAATTAGTGACAATATCACAAATAAAATTACAAGAAACAGTATTTAACTCGGTTTGTAATTGTATGGCACACGGAACTACCTTTGACCTTTCCAAAAACCCCAGCACCTTTTCATTTCTCTCAGATACACATTACTTTGGGCTAAAAGTCTGGAGTAGAAAGTTCCCATGTATAAGCCAAACGTAGGTCTTCTTCCCTCATGTCGAATTTGGGGGGGGGGGGGGTCATTTTTCTGGGATGGAGCATTTGGAGCAATCTATGTGGACACCACAGTGTACCACAAAATTGCCCCTGGACGCACTGGAAATCCCCATTACTGTATTCTAGTTAGACAATCTATTTTCATCCTAGCTATTTCTTCTTTATGGTGAGAGTCTTCACAATTTTTATGACTATAAATGTGCTGTCTTGAATTTCTTCTCAATTCGCAATGGACATCTCACTGAACCTGACCTTCTTGAGAGTTTACAACATAGCTTTTACCTGATCCCATATCAAACATCACAAGCTCCACCTTTTAAAAAAGCAAACAGAATGATATGTGCGGTGATTTGTATAAGTACAATTTAAATGGGTGGACCCATACATTCTAATTTTGGAAGGATGTTAAAATCCAAGCACTCCGTTCCAAAAGGAAAAATTGCATGTGCAATACAAAGGAAACAGATACACACAGAGATAAACTGAAGGACAGAAAACTGGAAAGAAAGGCAGCTCCATTTATTTCTGTATGTATTATTGGTTTTCTTTAGCTTAGTTAGTGCTTCCAAGTACCAAATGCAGATGCCAAGAGACTGTAGTTCCTCTTGTGCAATCTTCTGTAGCCAGATCCCATTCATTTTTTTGAAACAGCCTTTATTTTGGGCAGACCTTTACATTTATCAGCTCATTTCATAGCAAGGCTTTCTGTGAAAAAATATTTCAGAAATACGTATTTAAAACATGTCATGAGAACAATGCCAATTAAACCAAATCATGGCAAATGTGTTAGCTGTATTTAATAGCTCTATGGTATCTCAACTATTCCAGAAGTAGTAAGTGGGAAAGGATTCAGGATTTCAAAGTTCTGGCATTTCTTTTTCATTTAAAAAAAAATGGAAACAGGGGGAGATGGGAATAAAACACAATTGCAAGATGTAAATTTCTTTTCTGATATCTGGTGGCAAAGCTATCACTTTGTACACAATAAGGGAGCTCTAATGAATCTATTCAATCTGATCTTCATAATCACGGTTATCTCTAAAGTAGAAAATTAATTGGATGAAGTTAAATATCCCCTTTACATGTCAACAAAATTGGTTTTTCTAGGGATTAAAGGATTAATGTGGTGTTAAGTCCCTAAAGAGGTTAAAATACTTTATTATTCATTACGAAACACATAGATTGGGCTGTTATTATGTCACCATTCTTCATTATTTTTTAGAAAGGCAGAGTGAACATTTTTTTACATCCTTAAAATATTATGAACAGCTATTTTGTTTTGCTTTTACCTTTAACTATTTAACTTCTATGTTTAATAAGAATTATGAAAATTGTATGAAATGAATACATATTGGCCATGTATCAGTTTCAATTGGCTTATGTTACATCTTGTTTTAATATTCCTGATCCAATTTCCCTTCTTTTTCTCACATGAAAAAGGCCTTCAAAAAACTACCCTGTTCTCAGACAAATCTTTCCTCCTTACACACATGCTTGATCCATTTTGTTATTATTTATTTAAAATATTACCTGTTAATGATTCCATCATCACAGAAGCAAAGTTTTACCCATTAATCCTGTATTCTATATTATTAGGACTTATGAAGAGCCCCTTGGATCAGAACAAAGGCCCACCTTGTCCAGCATCTGGTTCTAATTCTTACCTCTTTGTTGTGGCTAGAATTTGTCACAAATATTGAAGTGTCTGCTTGAAACTAAGAGCTTATTCACACAATATGTACATTATGAACCTCACACAAGTTATCACTTCATAAGTTCATTCAACCCTCAGGAGAATGATTTGGTTCACTGACACAGTATCTGCGGTAAGGTGAGATGATTTGGAAGTTCTGGATCTGGCATTTCATCTGTGATGGCTATTTCACATACATTAGTCACAGGCTGTGCCAACTTCCAAAAAAATGGGGTAGCTGCCTCAGGCAGTGGAGGCTAAGAGGCAAGAATCAGGAGGTGAAGCCAAAATCAGGATAAAAAAAACTTTTTATCCCATGTTTTTCATCCATTGCAGTGAATCAGCATGGATTTTCTGCTAATATCATGTAGCCCCCTCCCTTTAACTTGGGAAATCCCATGTTTTAGGTGCTGTGTAGATGGGCTCTCATATAATCCAGTTCAAAGCAGTGTGGATTATTTGCTTTGGAAATCTGGATTAAATGGCAATGTAGAAGGGGCCTTAGCTGGTGGGGTGGGGGAGATGCTATAGCAATATATTTCCCACCTTCTTCCAAAATCTTTCCAGCACAGAAGGATACTGTTTTAAATTAGATTATGCCATCTGTGGAGAGTTGGATTTGTATGTCTTTTGTGCAGATTGCTCACACGATCATTCCCATATATTCAGTTGAGAGATTACAGGTTTACAAAAGTTATTCTGTGATATAGGGGCAAACTGGAAAAAGATTTCAGAAGAAAAACCCAGTTTACACTGCTTTATAATCCAGTTTAATGCAGTTAATCTGCATTCTGAAATGGCATTATATGGCCATGTATGGCGCTTCCAGACAGCACCAAAATCTGTGCCAAAGCAGGTTTAAAAACCCCATTTTGGTGTGGATTTGTCTCCCCACTCCCACCAAAAACCCCGGGCTTTCTGGGGTGGGTGACTATATGCCATTCTGATTAAAATTGAGATGTCATGCAGCCACCTTGAAGGCCCCCATTTACCCCAAAAAATAAAGTCTAACTTATCCGGCCACCACAACTTTCCTCCTTGTGCCCTCCTGGCAGGAGGAAATGATGCACCATGAGATGGGGTGGGACAAGGAGGAAAATTACCACAGGTCAAATACCCCATTAGGCCTGGATCAATGGGGTATCTAGCTAATTTGGAATAAATCAGGGAAACCCTGGTTTGTTCCAAATTAATTCAGTTGTTACCAGAAGCATTGTTTGGACATCTCTGGTAAATGGAAACAGGTCCTGGTTTTTGGGCTTGTCTGAATGGGCCTGAGGGTGAGGTCTAAGGCAGTTGAGATTCTGGGGTAGAGAGTAGAAGCAAAATGTTGGTAAACATGCAGTACTTCTGACTTATTAACAACAGCCACAATTCTGGATCTTATTTATTAAGTTAGATATTCATTTGTTCTCATCTCAATTACTGTGTAACTTGGAGGGCCTAGGGTTACAGCCTAGGTAATAATCAACTTTAGCCTCAGCCCAAATATTAGTAGCAAGTCATTGACTTCAAAAAAGTAGCCCAACTTCAAATGGCTGGCATATTAAGAGTTATAAAATGCTAAAATCAATTATCCTTTCACATTGTTTGCAGGTTGTGCAGAATAAATTAAACCTTCTTGCCTTACATTGTAAAGGATGGTCTAATTTTATGAAAGTTTACAGTTTTAAAAGGGGGAAATATAGAATGTTTGACTGCAATATGTAAACTGTATTTGCTGACTGGATAAGAGATACTGCGAGCAAAGCCACATATAACATTACTTGTGTAAATGCAATTAATGTGCACTTTTTGTTATGTAAATAGCAGCTGAAAGGAGGTCATTGCATCCTTAGTGGGTGAATGGAAAGACTGCAGAATATGTAGAGGGACTCTCAACATTTTTCCTCCCATTTGACATTTTTACAGTAGCAGCCTTTGTTGAAATTCAAATAGCAGTTTCTGGGTAGGAACGTTTGGCAGGGCTGCAGATGACAGAAAGAGTTAAATTCCTGAGAATTACCATCAAAAAGATTGTTCAGCTGCTCTTGCAATAATAAAAGTTAGATTTGTTGCATTCATGCCATTAAATCATATTTGTTTTTGCCCCCTGTGTTTCTTGACAGTAACTGCTTTTTAAAATAAATCTATTTTCTATTTTTACATGCAAAACATAAACATTTATTTGTAAATGGGGGAAATAACATTCTACACTGCAAAATTACTGAAATTTGATGCTACTTTAACAATGCCTTGGAATCATGGTAGCTATTGTTCGAAAGGTCTTTAGCCTTCTTTGCTAAAGAAAGTTGGTGCCTCACTAAACTACAAATCCCAGGATTACTTAACATTGAAACACTTGATTATTTATTTATCGTGTCAGGAGCAAACCAAAACAGTTGTATTGCATTAAGAACAAGCAAACAAACAAACAAACAAACAAACAAAACACAAAGTTTGCAGACTTGGTTATTAATTGTCCTTTGACTAGTAGCTGGCCACTTGGAGTGCTTCTGGTGTTGCTGGTCCTCTATTGTGCATGTGGCAGGGCTCAGGTTGCATTGCAGTAGGTGGTCCGTGGTTTGCTCTTCTCCACACTTGCATGTCGTGGATTCCACTTTGTAGCCCCATTTCTTAAGGTTGGCTTTGCATCTCGTGGTGCCAGAGCACAGTCTGTTTAGCGCCTTCCAAGTCGCCCAGTTTTCTGTGTGCCCAGGAGGGAGTCTCTCATTTGGTATCAGCCATTGATTATGGTTCTGGGTTTGAGCCTGCCACTTTTGGACTCTCGCTTGCTGAGATGTTCCAGTGAGTGTCTCTGTAGATCTTAGAAAACTATTTCTTGATTTAAGTCATTGGCATTCTTGCTGATACCCAAACAGGGGGTGGGCCAGAGATGTCACTGCCTTGGTCCTTTCACTATTGGTTGCTACTCCCCAGTGGATGTCAGGTGGTGCAAAACTGGCTAAACAGTGTAATTTCTCCAGTGGTGTAGGGCACAAACACCCCGTGATAATGCAGCATGACTCATTAAGAGTCACATCCACTGTTTTAGTGTGGTGAGATGTGTTCCACACTGGGCATCCATACTCAGCAGCAGAGTAGCACAGCGCAAGGGCAGATGTCTTCACTGTATCTGGTTGTGATCCCCAGGTTGTGCCAGTCAGCTTTCATATGATATTGTTCCTAGCACTCATTTTTGCTTGACATTCAGGTAGTACTTCTTGTAGGTCAGAGCACGGTCCATAACATTGGCAATTAGAGTGGTGTCAATGTCTATTGCTTCTACTGTGTAGAGCTAGTCTATGTCAGCTTAAATTAAACACTATGCAAGCCAAGAAAAAAATATCTTGAATGTCTGAACAAACATGGCCTGTTCCTGAGAAATTACATGCCATAATACTGATAAATAGTGTATGACCCAAAGTACCTGATTACAGCAGTGGTATACAGCTCACATAAGTGGTGTACAATTTAAGGAAGAACTTCGGGATTCAAGATCCTTTTAAAGACAAGTACAAAAATAAAAATAAAACCTTGTCTTTTGAATTGCTAGGATTCATACATCTTTGGGCTGTACCATTTCATAAATATCTCAGATGTATGCATATTTTAAAAATGTAATTACTGTAATAACTAAGAAATTTTACACAATTTTGATATGTTTTCCAAATTCTTACCCCACTAGAACAGCGTATCAGAAGAAGAAGCAGCAGGTGAGTTCTTATTGTTTGGTCTCATTGTGCATGAAGGCTCTACAAAACAAAATATATATCCCAGTGCAAATCTAGAAGGATATGTGATAGGATATCTACTTCCTTCTCCCTGGCTTTACAGCCTATAAATTTAATTGTGTGCAATTTTGGAGAACTGTGAAAAAAGAACGGAGCTTTGCCATCTAATGTCTGCAGAATCAGTGTCCAGCCACCTGGACATTCGCCAGTGGATAGGGTTACACCTTCTGGTATGCAACAGAGTGTTTGGAGAAGAGGGAATGTGTGTGAACCTCCAAAAGGAGACAGGGAATGCAACAGTTTGAAAGATGGGGATTGAGTTATTAAGTGGCATGAATTCAGGAACACTGCGCATAGGATATTTGGGAATGAGAGGGAGATTTGCACCCTGCACCGTTTTAAATTGCATTATTGGCATGCGCCCAAGAAATAGCACAATATATCACTGGCGTCCTGGGATGATCTTTAAGAAATTACAACCATATCATTTCGATTCATAATCATGCAACCTATAGCCCTCTCTGTGGAATACATTGCTTATCCCTACCTACTTGGCCTTCAATGTGGAGCTGACATATACGGGTGGGGGAGTTAGGGAGATTACTGTGCCTCAAAACAGAAAGCAAATTGGGTTGCATACTGTAATATTCTGCTTTGAGAAGCTAGCTCTTGGTGTTTACAAAATGTATATGTTTTGTAGAATCCTTTTAAATATATATATTTTGTAGTGAATGCTATGATTCACCCTCTTCCACCTACCGCCCCCTCCCAATTCTGTCTGGCAAAGCATGGCACAGTGAAAATTGCACCTTCTGCTACAATTATGGAAATTTTATGCAAAATATGTTTACTTAAACTGGTCACTCCTTCTCCTTTCTTTGCCCCCTTTCTCCAGATCAGATCCTGATTAATTTCGGAGAGTGAAGTCTTCTTAAGTAACTAACTACATATGCCTACATATCAGAGATGTGCATAAAATGGTGTCAATGGAAGGAAGAGAAAGACAAGGTCTATGGATGTTACTTGCTCTTGCCTTTAAAAATTGGCTACTGTATTTGCACTTTTTATTGTTAATATTGTATGTATTTAAGTTTTTATTGTAACCTGCACTGAGCACTTCTCCAGAAGCATGGCAAGTTGTCAAAATCCTACTCTTAGGACCTAGCATGTTTTATCTATTCATGATGTTATATTATATTATATTGTTACTTTACAGCTGATATGTAATATGTAGTTTACTATAGAGTATTATGTTATTCATCAGTAGTTGCATTTTTAATATAATTGCTAATGGGAATTTGAGTAGATTCTAGACGGTGCCAGGTGAAACTAATTGCCCAGACAGAAAACTCAAACAACGATTGCATTAACTAGGCACCTGCTGATAATGGACAGATTTGTTTTGGGAACAACTCGCTACTCAAGATCCTTCACATGGGAAGGGTGGAAATGAGACAATGTTTTGATGACTTGACCAATGACGGAAAATACCATAAAGAGTGTAAAGGACAGGGCATTTTTGCAAATGGGGATATTGTATGTGAAATGTTCAATGTACAACCCATAAATCTTATAACTTTTCAGAAGTTGACAGATATGACAATAACTTGGTGTAGTAGTCTGTACTTGTGCTTTTTAAATAAAGCCTTATACCTCAAATGGACTTTTTTTTCAGACTGCAAAAGCCCACAGCTGACACAAGTAAATAAATTAGATAATGGTGAAATTGAACTTTGTTAAAATTAGACATGGATTACTGCTGACTATCATAAACCACTGGATTTGGATTCTTACATACAGAGCTTGACACTTATATTTAACAAGCAATTCATTGTACAATTCACCGCAAATCCCCAAAGTAATATGTAATTATAAATGCCCCTTTCTCTTCCCCCATTATGGGAGCCCCGGGTGGCGCAATGGGTTAAAACCCTTGTACATGCAGGACTGTTGATTGACAGGTCAGTGGTTTGAATCCAGAGAGAATGGGTTGAGCTCTCTCTGTCAGCTCCAGCTTCCCATGCGGGGACATGAGAGAAGCCTCCCACAAGGATGGTAAAAACATCAAACATCCAGGCATTTCTTGGGCAACATTCTTGCAGTCGGTCAATTCTCTCACACCAAAAGTGACTTGTAGTTTCTCAAGTCGCTCCTGGCACAAAAAAAAAAATATTATTCTATAATTTGTTACTTTTTCATTACTTTTTAAAGGGAAAAACTTTTGGGTATAATGCTCAAAAATTAATCTCAAAATGTGTCTATAATACTTTTGAAAATTAATTTGCATAAATTAAGTAGATAATATTACCTGAGACTCTATCAAAATTCTATCTCATGGTGACTGGTGCTATGCTCTACTTTGTGTGCATGTGTGTGGATTTTTTTTAACCCACACTGTAATATTGAATGTTTTATATTCCATAGACAATTTGACAATATAGTGGTGCTTCCCAATACTATTGAATGCCTAACTTTCCAGAGATATTTATACAATAATGCTGTCTAATAATGCAATACCTAATATTCTAGAAAAAGTTATGCAATATAATAGTGCTACCCAATAATACTGAATGATTAACATCCTAGAAATAGTTACAATATAATGGCAAGACAGAGGGCAGCACTCTCAATCTGGTGCAATCTCAGTCTATATGGAAACTACCCCCAGATTCAGCACATGTGTGCTGGATCTGGGGCTGCTCCAGGGCAGATATATACCACAGTAACTTGCCCAATGTAAAGGCTGCCAAAGGGAAGAAAATGTGACAGTTATGGAATTCCTTAATGGCTTTCCCCTTTGTTATTATCTCAAAACATGCCTTTTTGTATGCGGAGAAAAATCTCTGCAATTGAAATGAACAGGTATGCAGAAAAACCCTTTATGGTTGTTCTTAGTAAACATGTATGTCAACATGGATTGGGAATTTGTCCAATCATGTGATTGTAACAATCAAAGCATTTTTAGCCCACAGGACAATTATAACTAGTGTTAAACTTTTTTTGATGATCACCTTATAAATGTCTAAGGGAGGCACTTATCATGGAAATGCTGACAAAAGGCCACTGTAGCAGCACAGAGAATATTGCTATACTATTTGAAATAGACGAGGTGGGAGTAAGGATTGAAATGCACCACATAATCAACCAGGCCTATTTACCAAACATTTCTTAGTAAGCTGTTTGCAACTGACAATAAATCTAAACTGTGAACTTTATAATTAAGTGACTTTCCCTTCAGGTCCCCGCTCAAGAAGGCCATTAATAATTATGAATGTGTTTTATAAAGATGCTAGTAATAGTCCCTAATTTAGTTTTAAAGCCTCTGTGTCAAATGAAGCTCTGATGCTATAAAGAAGTTATTCCAAGACTGCTTAGACATTCTGCTTATGCTATAAAATAAATGATGACTCAGCTTCCTACTATCTTCAGTGCAGTCCTGTAAAATGTAGGTCAGTAATACGAGTGTTAGAGAAGACAATGGCTTAAACTTAAATTGTCAGAACTGCAAAGTTCTCTGCTCCCAGATGCTTTTCCTTCTGAGGCCTGGTTTGAAATTAACATGACCACAAATGATGCATTTACCCATGTAGGTATCCAAGTAAAAATGGAAAAAATATTCATAAATATTTGAAAGATGATTGGAAAACATATTTGTGAGATCAAGGAATTTTGAAGAAAATAATCTTAACAGATCTCCCCCTATGAATTATCTTGGAGTTTAAGATCAGGGAAGTCCTGTTCTCAGTCCTGCCTCCTTCACAGGTGTGACTGGCAGGGATGAGAGACAGGATCTTCTCAGTGGTAGCCCCTCAGCTGTGGAATCCCCCCCCCCCCGGATATTAGATCAGGCTCCTCCTTCCTGACCTTCTGTAAGAGAGTAAAAAGCCTTTGGAGAACTTGTACAATAGATTGATATAGAATTATGTGCAAGGACTATTGGAACTGCCCTGATTGCAATTATGAATAGCATGATTTAACAATGGTGATATTGGTTTCAATGTTTTTAAATGTTTCAATGCATGGGGTGCATCTCACACAAGTAGGAAAACACCTTTTTGCTCTCAGACTCACAAACCTCATTAGACGCACTTTAAACTAGGTCCACCGGGGGAGGGGGACAACAGCCTTGTGAACACTACTTTACCCATAATGTCTGGGAATCGCCAGAAGGCTAAACGGAGGGCTGCACAAACACAACAAGGACCAAGTACCAAAAGCACAATAATCCCAATTAAACAGCTCAAGGGAAGATCTCAGGGGCTCACATGTCTTTACACTAATGCACAGAGCATGGGAAATAAACAAGACGAACTCCAACTTTTAGCACAACACCACAAATATGATATCATAGGGATCACTGAAACCTGGTGGGATGACTCCTATCGCTGGAATGTAGATATCGAGGTGTATAACCTCTTTCACAGAAACCGAACAAAGGGGAGAGGAGGCGGAGTAGCCTTATATGTCAAAAACTCTTATGCTGCAGAAGAGATTCAAGACAGCAATCTGGGAAACCAGCTTGAAATCATCTGGATAAGAATCAAGGGAACTGGGACTCAAAAAGATGTCATTGTGGGCGTCTACTACAGACCCCCAAGCCAGGAGGAAGAACTTGATGAAGTCTTCTGCCAACAGTTGACCAAACAGGCACAGAGAAGAGATGTAGTAGTCATGGGTGATTTCAACTATCCCGATATTTGCTGGAAAACAAACTCGGCCAAGAGTACAAGGTCCAACAAATTCCTCGCTTGCCTTGCAGACAATTTCATGGTCCAGAAGGTAGAAGAGGCAACAAGGGGATTGGCTACTCTTGATCTCATCCTAACAAATGCGGATGACCTGATCGATGCGGTCGAAGTAGTAGGATCCTTAGGGGCAAGTGACCATGTGCTCCTGCAATTTGAGGTACAAAGGAAGGCCGAAACTAAGACAAGTCAAACCCGCATTTTGGACTTTAAGAGAGCTGATTTCCAAAAAATGAAGGAAACGCTGAGCAGCATTCCGTGGACACAGATACTAAAAGACAAGGGAGTTACGGATGGATGGGAATTTCTCAAGAGTGAAATACTCAAGGCGCAATTGCAAACCGTGCCAACAAAGAGAAAAAATAGGACAAGTGCAAAGAAGCCAGAATGGATGTCCAAAGAACTTCTAACTGTGCTAAGACACAAAAGAGACATGCACAAGAAGTGGAAAAAGGGCGAAATCACCAAAGAAGAATTCAAACAAATAGCCAACACCTGTAGGGAAAAGGTCCGCAAGGCTAAAGCAAAAAACGAGCTCAGACTTGCCAGGGACATTAAAAACAATAAAAAGGGCTTCTATTCTTATGTCAGTAGAAAAAGGAAAAACAAGGAGGCGATAGGACCTCTTTGAGGAGAAGATGGGGCAATGCTGACAGGGGATAGGGAAAAGGCAGAACTACTTAATGCCTTCTTTGCCTCGGTCTTCTCACAAAAAGAGAGTCTTCAACCTCAGCAAGATGGAGTGGATGAGGGATTTGAGGACATCCAACCCCAAATTGGGAAAGAAGTCGTCCAGGAATACCTGGCCGCTCTTAATGAGTTCAAGTCCCCAGGGCCAGATCAACTACACCCCAGAGTATTGAAGGAACTAGCGGAAGTCATTTCGGAACCATTGGCAACCATCTTTGAGAGTTCTTGGAGAACGGGAGAAGTTGGAGCAGATTGGAGGAGGGCCAATGTGGTCCCAATCTTCAAGAAGGGAAAAAAGGATGACCCAAACAACTACTGTCCGGTCAGCCTCACGTCGATAGCGGGCAAGATTCTGGAAAAGATTGTTAAGGAAGCGGTCTGCAAACACGTAGAAACAAATGCAGTCATCGCTAATAGTCAACATGGATTTATCAAAAACAAGTCATGCCAGACTAATCTGATCTCTTTCTTCAATAGAGCTACAAGCTGGGTAGATGCGGGGAATGCCGTGGATGTAGCGTACCTGGATTTCAGTAAGGCCTTCGACAAGGTCCCCCATGACCTTCTGGCAAGGAAACTAGTCCAATGTGGGCTAGGCAAAACTACGGTGAGGTGGATCTGTAATTGGTTAAGTGGACGAACACAGAGAGTGCTCACTAATGCTTCCTCTTCATCTTGGAAAGAAGTGACAAGTGGGGTGCCGCAGGGTTCCGTCCTGAGCCCGGTCCTGTTCAACATCTTTATTAATGACTTAGATGAAGGGCTAGAAGGCATGATCATCAAGTTTGCAGACGACACCAAATTGGGAGGGATAGCCAATAGTCCAGAGGACAGGAGCAGGATTCAAAACGATCTTGACAGATTAGAGAGATGGGCCAAAACTAACAAAATGAAGTTCAACAGTGACAAATCCAAGATACTCCACTTTGGCAGAAAAAATGAAATGCAAAGATACAGAATGGGTGACGCCTGGCTCGAGAGCAGTACGTGTGAAAAAGATCTTGGAGTCCTCGTGGACAACAAGTTAAACATGAGCCAACAATGTGATGTGGCGGCAAAAAAAGCCAATGGGATTTTGGCCTGCATCAATAGGAGCATAGTGTCTAGATCTAAGGAAGTAATGCTACCCCTCTATTCTGCTTTGGTTAGACCACATCTGGAATATTGTGTCCAATTCTAGGCACCACAATTCAAGAGAGATATTGACAAGCTGGAATGTGTCCAGAGGAGGGCGACTAAAATGATCAAGGGTCTGGAGAACAAGCCCTATGAGGAGCGGCTTGGGGAGCTGGGCATGTTTAGCCTGAAGAAGAGAAGGCTGAGAGGAGATATGATAGCCATGAATAAATATGTGAGAGGAAGCCACAGGGAGGAGGGAGCAAGCTTGTTTTCTGCTTCCTTGGAGACTAGGACGCGGAACAATGGCTTCAAACTACAAGAGAGGAGATTCCATCTGAACATTAGGAAGAACTTCCTGACTGTGAGAGCCGTTCAGCAGTGGAACTCTCTGCCCCGGAGTGTGGTGGAGGCTCCTTCTTTGGAAGCTTTTAAGCAGAGGCTGGATGGCCATTTGTCAGAGGTGATTTGAATGCAATATTCCTGCTTCTTGGCAGGGGGTTGGACTGGATGGCCCATGAGGTCTCTTCCAACTCTTTGATTCTATGATTCTATGATTCTATGATTCTATTTTATAATTCTATTCAAAATGTTCATTTTATTTGTATATTATTTTTAATGGCATCAAATAGTTGCCTATGTGTAAAATTGCCTTGAGTCCCCTCCAGGGTTGAGAAAGTCAGGGTGGAAATGTCATAATAAATAAATAAATAAATAAATAAATAAATAAATCCTGTACTTATAAGAATCTTTGCAGGTTTATACTTTTACTGGACAAATTTCACACAGAGTTCTTTTGTAGAGAAAACAACATTACCTATATAGAAAATAATGTATCTGTGCAAAAATATAATTTGTGAACAGATATAGTATTTCCTGTGCAGAAATCAGCATGATCTGCACAATGCAAAAATGTGCAAATTTTATGCAGAATAAATCTGGAATTGTGAATAGATTTGAAAATTGCGATTTTGAAAGGCTTCATTTTGTAGTGGGAAGAAAATTGCTAAAATTGCACATGGCTTCTATTGAGAAGAAAATTGGTGGAGAAAGAAATCTCTATATCCCACAAACCTGGTCTCCTGTTCTGTAGCCAATAGGTAAATATAGTACTATAATTTACACTCTGGCTATTGCACTGGTGGAGACTGTGGTGACTTTTTGAATGTGACATATCAGCCACATAAAGTGCCTACACAGCTAAGACCTTTACCCATGGTTTCAGTTACGAACTGACTTTTAATGCACATCCTCTGGGTATCCTATGTTCAGGTATCATACAAAGCCTTAAATCAAAAAACAGCTTTCTAAGATCTACAGAGATACTTGCAGGAACACCTCAGGAAGCGAGAGTCCAAAAGTGGCAGGTTAGAACCCAGAACCTCAATCCATGGCTGATACCAGATGAGGGACCCCCCCCCCCCTCCATTTCTGAATCCCGTGGTGCCAGAGCACAGTTTGTTTAGTGCCTTCCACATTGTCTAATCTTCTCTGGCACCATGGGGTTCAGAAATGGGGTTACAAAGTGTACTCCACAACATGTGAGTGTGGAGAAGAGCAAGCCACAGACCACTTTACAACAATGCAGCCTGAGCCCAGCCACATGCACATTGGAGGATCTTCTTACAGTGACTCCAGAGGCATACCAAGTGGCCAGCTTCTGGTCAAAGAACATTTGGTATAATGCCATGTTTTAACTTTGTTTGTGTTTTTAGATACATTATAACTGTACCTTCAATTCGCTTGTGACATGATAAATAAATAAGTGTCTCATACTCTATAAGAGTATGCAGCACATAATCTCTGCCTATAGGTATTAGGTTGCTGACTTCAAATATGTTGACATGGGAGGCACTAGCCCAGATTGATCACTCCCTCTGCTTCTGATCTCTGCCATATGTGTGTGCTTCTTATCTCTTCATATCTAGTTTATCCTTGCAGAATAGTTCCTCAAAGATCAAGTCATGTAGCTGAAAAATGAATTCTCTAATAAATATAAAAACAAGTCCTAAAACAAATTTTCCATATTCACTAGGTTCTTGCAAACACCTCCTCCTAAGGCTCTATCAGGCCTTTTTTTTCCCAACAAGAATCTCTCTGCTTCTAAACCCTCAAACAAATTTCTCTATTGCTTTTCCCACAGATATCAGTGCAATCTGTGATTTATTTATTTTTTAAAAAAGAGAAGGCCACCCTAGAAAGATGTAAAGAGCAAGAGAAATTGCCACTTCCATACCACTAACACAATGGTTCTCAACCTGTGGGTCCCCAGATGTATTGGCCTTCAACTCCTGGAAATCCTAACAGCTGGTAGACTGGCTGGGATTTCTGGGAGTTGTAGGCCAAACACCTGGAGACCCACAAGTTGAGAACCACTGCAGTCACATCATGTGTTAATATTGTTCATGACTGCCTATTTCAATACCAGCTTTTTCTCCAAGGGTTAATAGCTTCATTATTTGGCTAGGATAAGATACAATCTCTTGCCAAAGACCAGTTATTCAGCTTCATAGCTGAGCAGGAATTTAACCCAAACCCCTTGCCCAACATATTAATCATTATATCACATTGGTAGCACTCTGTGAAAAAACAGATGTCTCTCATTTCAGCACTTGTCAGTCATGCTGTTAGAAAACTAGGGCTCAGATCAAGACTGCCTTTTAATTTAGCAACGTTTCCTCTATAGGAGTAACATATAGGTAGCCAACTTTGAAGACCATTTATTTGGATGTTGGGAAGCAGAAGAATGCATTGCTGTATTCTGAAAGCTCGTAATAGTCATCTCAGGTTTTTCTTATAGAGTCATATCTGCTTTTTAATTTAAAAATTCTAAATTAAATCATAACTTTAAAGCTCTCTGCTGTCACCTCTGAAATGTGCCAAATCACAGGTCTGAAATATAAAATGGATGCTGAAATTCTGACAGTTCTTTAGTATGTTCTTCATAAAATATACATTCTTCTTCAACCAGGAATGGCCAGAACAAAAGAGGTTTCGGCACTTTAAAAATCAAAAGCACACAAAGGTTATGAGAATGAGTCTGTTTGCAACTGCAAATCAAAGAACTGCACCAAAACCATATGTTACAGTAATAAAATATCACTTCACCAATGTTATAAAACTTCAAGAGTTCCAATGGCTAACAGGAAAGTTTGTATTGTCAGGCCACTTTTATAGACACAAATACAAAGCATTTGTATACCATAGCAGGAAAAGAAGAAGGAAAGCCTGCCAATGGGTTGGGAGGACTTGGGTTAGGATACACTCATTAAAATATTGCCTTCCTGTCATTTATTATATTTTGAAAATCAGATAACAAAACTTTGATTTGATCTAATGTCTAGGAACATGACTATATAAGGTATTAAGGATGTAATGACAAACAAAATTAATTTTGTCATAGATGCAGGTGAAACATCAGTAGAGAATTCTTCTAGAACATGGCCATAGAGCCTGAAAAATCTACAACAACTCAGTGATTCCAGCCATAAAAGCCTTCGAAAATAAAATGAAGTTCAACAAGGGAAATGCAAGATACTCCACTTAGACAGAAAAAAATCAAATGCAAAGATACATAATGGGGGATGCCTGGCTCGATAGCAGTATGTGAGAGCTGCTTAGCAGGGGAACTCTCTGCTCCAGAGTGTGATGGAGGCTCCTTCTTTGTAGGCTTTTAAACAGATGCTGGATGGCCTCTGTCGGGGGTGCTTTGAATGCAGGGGGTTTGACTGGATGGCCCATGAGGTCTCTTCCAACTCTATGATTCTATGATTCTAATTCTAAAGTGTTACATTTTGTCTGTTTATAATTACTAACGTATTTCCAATTCAGTTATCAATATGAGTAGGGAGCCAATGTAGTATAGTGGTTTGAGTATTGGACTACAACTTTGGAGACCAGAGTTCTAAACCTTAATTAGCCGTAGGAAGCCACTGGATGATCTTGAGTCAGTCATACACTCTCAGCCTCAGAGGAAGGAAAGGCAAACCCTCCTCTGTACAAATCTTGCCAAGAAAAAATGATAGGGATGCGATGAATTGGAAATGACTTGAAGGCACACAACAACAGCAAAGGGAATAGAAACATAATTTTCATAATCCATTTGTTAAAGCAACATGTCACTGATGTCCATATTACAATATTGGATGCAGAACAGTCATAGGTCTATTCCAGACTGGTGCGAAGAAATTAGAAGTCTTGTAACAGAGTTCATCAGACAGTCTCAACTACTATCAGTCGGGGCCTCTTGACATGGGTTTGGCACCCACTTGGAGACTCTAGAGTCCTGGTAGAAATGGGCAGTGGGGAGTTATATGACAGCATAGGCACTTGTCCAGTAATCTTCATATTTCATGACACTTTAGGCCATTTGGGCAATCATCATTCCAAAATTTTCAGTCCCTTTGTTTATTATTGGCTTCTTTTTGAAAGGAAAGGTGTTCTAAAAATCTCAGAAAACATGCTTGCTTCCTCCTCCCATCCAATGA
Organism: Anolis sagrei; assembly: GCF_037176765.1. Lineage (NCBI taxonomy): Eukaryota > Metazoa > Chordata > Lepidosauria > Squamata > Anolidae > Anolis > Anolis sagrei. The sequence continues at coordinate 217,648,303 of NC_090021.1, read as the reverse complement.
GTAAGAGGAGGAAAGGCCAATATATTTACACCTAATGTACATGTACTGAAACAAACATGTCAAAAGGTGGGGGGCGGTGATGTATCCTGATTTTTCTGCATGGGACTAAGCAAATGAGTTATTGAGAATCAAACCCCTCAAAATATGAATTATATAAAATTACTTGAAATTCTATAAACTAGCAATCCACGATTTCACAGTCTCGAGTGGACTGAATTCCTTGCCTCACCTTTGCCTTTGGTCAATAAACACATCCTGGAATGCAAGTTGACAGCACCCCAAAAATCTACATAATTCCTTTATAATGAAATGGAACACCTGAGGGGAGCTCGAGAGAAAATGGCAGAGAGCACCTGACCCCCTATTGATTGATGAAACCATTCTGTATCTCTGTGTAAGCCTTGAGCCATTCATGGATTGCCCAATCCATTCATAGACCTCTCATGTCCGCTTCTCACATCCCTTGCCTTCATTCATAAATCTTATGTGTTCATTCATGAATTTCCGGCTTTCATTGATCAAGTCGGAGATATGCACTTATGAAGTTCAGTGCATAACCTTTGGGCAAACTTCACCCATTAAACTAATTAAACATTTGTAAATACCCACTGTATGCACAGGATGCTTCCCATTGCATCTATCTGGACTGGACTATTAAGTCAATCAAGAATTCATTTGTATGTTACCACATCACATTCCTGGGATTTGTGCCTCTCTCTCTTAAGGGGCATATAAAGAAATGGACTGGATCTTTAAACTCACAAAGAACATCTTACTAATTTTCCTGCCACCCAAAAGACCAATCACAGAAGCCGCTGCACAGAGTCTCCAGCCAATGGAAGCCCAGATCCTAGCTGGGCCACTTTTCAGCCAATCAGAGGCTGGTGCAGGTATTCTTAATAGCTGTCAAAGTGAATTAAAATGCTCTGCATTTTCCAGTGCTTTATGTCACTACTTTGAGTGCTTACTCTGCTGACATCCTATTTGGCCATTGACAATAAAGATCTCTGTTCGGCCTTCAAACCCATTTGCGCTTCATTCAACCTCTTCTGTCTGCTTAGCATTCTGGGCTTCCAAATTCACAATTCATGCGGATGTTGAAAATTCATAAAAGTTGCTAGTGGTTCTGGGAATTTCCAATGAATTACTAGGGCAACAAAAATAACATGCATTTATTAGTTTTTGAAAAACAACCACTACCAAGATATGTAACAAATGCCACAGCCAACAGCAATATTTACTGTGAAGATTTCTCTGCAAATATATGGTGGGCAGATTGGCACCTATGACACTTGGATGCTTTCATATGGCAGTGTAGATGAGACCAAAATTCACATCTACACCAAACAGGGTACTCAAGTATAAATCTACCCTATAAGAGCCCTGGATCCGGTACACATTAGCTAAATCCTGGGAGGGTGTCCAGATGGGATGGCCAACATAGGAGGATGGGATAGCTTTATTGAAATGTTGTCACCCAATTCTATATTCATAATCAGAAGTATGCAAAGGAATCTTGTAGCATATGCTTTCATATGGCAGTGTAGATGGGACCAAAATCCACATCTACACCAAGCAGTTTACTACAATGTAAATCTACCCTAGAAGAACCCTGGATCTAGTACACATTAGCTAAATCCTGGGCAGGTGTCCAGATGGGATAGGACCACATTTCCTCTCTTGGTTGTCACCTATTGACCCTTTCCTTGCTGGTTGCATGAGTGCTCCAGACACAACTATGAGGGTCAGAGATTAACAGCAGAAAATATGATTGATGACATGGGGACAAGCCATCCCCTTCCCCTGTACCGATCAGCACAGGGAAAGGGTGATAACAGCAGAATCCATCTGGACAGGCTATTGATCCAAAACAGACTCAATCCGGCTCTCCAGACTGCTGCAAATTCTCAGGCTGTACTACAGAGTTTTTAGAAAACTCTGGAAGATCCTCAACCATTGCCTAAAAGAGGTTTAAATCCATGCTACTTACCAAAAATTGTTGTGTCATGGAGACAGGCAGTAGTGAATTTGCAGTGAATCTGGATTTTCTGGGTTAGACAAACCCTTTCTCTACTTCCCCAGGGACCTTCCAGACAGGGCCCAAAATGTGAGCCCTGTCATGCTTTTATCGGTGGTATCCAAGCTATGCCTCTGGTAAAAGCGAAGTACTTTGAGACAAAGCAGGTAAAACCTGCTTTGTCCTGAATTACTTAGATACTCTATTAAACCCGGGAACCCCCCTTCCCAATCCAACCCCCAAAGCCTTAAAAGAAAAGAAAAACTTACCAGGTTGTCATTAGGTCTCTCTGGAAGCTTTCTGGACCATACCAATGATGCAGCAGGAAGCGGGGGGTTGGGGGGTCACTCCTGCCTCCCTGCTCCTGGCACATTATTGGTATGCTCCAGGAGGCTTTCATGAAGGTCTAATGGTGACCCGATAAGTTTTTCTTTTCTTTTAAGGATTTTTTTGGGGGGATTGGAGTGGTGGAGGAGGTGGATTCCCTTCTTTTATTTTAAGGTTTTTGGGGAGGGTTGCAGTGACCCCATTCCAGTGATTGTGCTGGATTAGGGACAGCCCCTCATGAAAGCCCGTCTTTCAGAAGGGCATGAGGACTTAAAGACACTTTGGAGTGGGTTTCTTTAAGTCCTCTCGGGAAGCGCCTTCATATGCACACACTGGGCAAAGAACAAAGGAAAGATAGGGTACCGAAACCTTGGTATGTGTACATCAGTATTTCCAAAGCAGGAAAACAATTAGGTGCCCATATGACATTTTTCTTTGGTCTACATACAGCCTGCTCACAGTCAGGTATTAAACACTAGAGTTAAAAGAGAGCAACTTCCTGGAAAGCAAACTGGGGAATGCACCAACCTTATATCAGGGAGAGAAATAAATTTGGTAATTTGTGTGCTAATGCTGCTGCTACCACTGCACCGTTTTCTGCTCTAGGGCACTCAGAGCAGCTGTGCTGACTAGGAATGTCAATGGATTATATATTTTTTCCAGTAACTCCAGTGTGAGCTGAATTGTGCCTCTATTGAATTCTGAATTCAAAAGGGAGGATATATCAAGGCATTTTCTCTGGTGTTCATCGTTGGACTCAAACGGCATTAATGAATTACATCTCACGCCAAGGTCAAGGGAGGGCAAGTCTTGTCTCCAGAGTACCAAATGGGAAGCAAAGGCCCAAGGAGATTAAAAATCAGAGAGTTTAGAAAGTATTTGTGTTTTAGAAGCACACCATCTTTTCTGCTGCCTCCTTTGCAGCAACACAGAGTTCTGACATTTCAGAAACATTACACGATATTGTTCCCAGGACTGGAGAAGTTAAATCTTGAATGCATGTTTTATTAATAGCTCCCAAGCTAAACATTTTCAGCAGAGCTCGCTGAAATGCTCTCAAATAATTTTTTAAACAGAAGCTACTTAGAAATGAAGCAAACTACCAATGTATCCTTTAATGTTTGCAGATGTTCAGAGAAAATCTTCTCCCCTCATAATTTCCAGTGTGTGTGTGTATTTGGGTGTATGCAACCTGCCAGCTTCAGGTTCTTACTGTAATATGAAAGTTGCCACAGATTTTGGTCAGGGTGAAAGCATCTCTCGACTTTCCAGATATATGCCATTCATATACCAGACTACACCTTCAGTTCATAAGCAGCCTAAAGGCAATCATGTTATTAAAGATATTTTGGACCCTTGCGTGTACCTTAGAGAATTAAGGAGTCCAAAATTAAGAACTGAGCAGAGGAAAGAAATGAGTCTTCCAAATCCAAGAGCAATGCGGTATCTAGGGCAAGACAGCATTCCAGGAGTTCCTTGACACTAAACAATTATACTGTTGTGATTCCACTTCTGCATCCTGTGGACCCCTGGGATGTATAGTTTGGTCAGAAGCACTGGAGGAGTTTTCTAGTACAGAATTCTAAATGCCCACTGTAAGGTGTGGATCTCTGCTTTCTTTGGCAATGGAGCCTTGGCAGTGAAAGGTATCATTGTAGAGTGTAAGAGATCAAGATGTCAGTTTTCCGAACTCCTTTTCCCAATTCTGTAGATCAAGTAGTTCCCTCCTTTATTCTAGATCCCTTGTACTAATAAGTTACCAATGTTTTAGTTCCACTGAAATCAATGTGATTCCAGTTAGATGCAGGGGCGGCTCGTCCATTACGCGAAGTAAGCGGTCGCAGAACACTTTTTTTGCCAGGGGCGCAGAGGCGCCTCTGTAAATGCCCCTCACCCGCCACTTGAGGAGCGCCCCCTCAGCTCACAACAGCCCTAACAGTCCGGGGGGAGCCTTGGCTTTCTTGCCTCGCTGCCGTGCGATCCTCTTCCCAAAGGGGCCAGGCCCTTGAGCCTCGCCTAGCCCCTCTCGTTCCTGCTCCACCCGGCCACCGGGTGCGTGAACAGAGCCGGTGCTCAATCGTTCTCCACGTTCGATCCCTTCCCCATGACCGGCTCCCTTTCCCGATCCCCCGGTGCTCCACCTGCCTCCTCTCCTCTCCCCAATCTGCGGGTGGGCCAAGGGGCGGAGCCGCCGCTCCTGGCCCGCTTTGGGTCCGGAGGCATGTCTGAAGACCCCAGCGTGCGCACCAAAAGTCGCCTCTTCTCCTGACTTTCTCTTTAGCCATTGGGACCAAGAGAGAGAGAGAGAGAGCCCCTCCGGCTGGAGGTATCTCCCACCTCCACTTCCTCCTTTGTTCTTGCGCCTACCTTCAGGAAAGGTGGGCATCTCCTCTCTCTCTCTCTCTCTCTCTCTCTCTCTCTCTTGGTCCCAATGGCTGAGGAGAAATTCAGGAGAAGAGGTGACTTTTAGTGCACACGCCGGGGTCTTCAGGCACGCCTCCGGACCCAAAGCGGGCCAGGCAAGGGAGCAAGTGCGGCAAGTGTAGTTACTGGGATGTATAGTTCACCTACAATCAAAGAGCATTCTGAACTCCACCAATGATAGAATTGAACCAAATATGGCACACAGAACTCCCACGACTAACAGAAAATATATATCAATGGTTGGTTGGGGGGGGGGGGCACCAAAATACTGTTTGCTTACCACTGAAAATTACCTAGGGCCGCCTCTGGTTAGATGTGATTTTATCTATTGATTTTAATGGGACTAAACTACATCTAACTTTACTTTAGATACAATTTTATCTTTTTCCATTGGCATCTATATTTTTGGTTATCTTTTCTACTCATTATATGCAGTCCAAAATAAAATTCACAATCAGCAAAAGCACATACAAGAACCCAACCCCACTATTCTTATTTTTATATATCCTTTCTCACAAAAGACATACAGTCAAGTTCAAAGAGATCTAGATAGTGAGCCACTTATCCCAAGTATCACTATCTCAGACCTTTAAGGCCACAGCGGGTTGTTTTGACTGAGCTTCCTTCCCACACTAATCCCCCATCAGTCTGAACAACCATAGGCCAACAACAACCTACACCAACTAGTAGCAGTTCTACAAGATACTCAACAACCGGCTTTCCAAGCCCTACCTGGGAATGATGGACTCTAACCATGGGACCTCTTGCTTGGAAAGACCTCTTGCACTCTGTCTCTCAGTTTCCAAATAAACCTAAGCTCCAGCCCTTTCCATCTAGTGATGGTTAAGGAATTAATCACTGTGCCCTTTGTCTTTTCTTCTTTCCTGTCATGCTAACTTTATTTACTATGCTCTCATCCGTCTGCCAAAAGAATCATACAGCCTCATGAAGGGATCATTAGTGTAGGTAGATTTTTGTCAATGAATCTCTTCCCTTCTTCTATTGGTTTAGAACATTGACTTCATCATGTGAGTAAATTTACCCATTGTACAACACTTTCACCACAGTTGAGAGATGAATCCCACTGGATCCTATCAAACAATGTACATCTACTTCCAGCAGGGCTCCATACCTCCTGTGTTCTCATTGAGAAGGATAGGGCGAGCATAGGGGAAACCAGGCGGTGATGCTTCCCCTCCCCACCCCCCATGAGATGGGTAAAGGGCAATGTGGTGAGCAGGGCAGCAGTTTTCTCCCACTGCTATTGCCTGCCATGTGTACCTCAATGTGATGAAGTTAACAGTCTTTGTTTGTTCTGGCTGCATCATAGTATTTGGATTTTGGTGGGCAAGAGTATTGCACAGCATATGTAGTCTGCAAATGTTTCCTGTTGTAGGGCACATATTCACATTTCTGTAACTGTATCCTGTGAACATATTTTGGGTGACAATGATGAGTAATGGATGATCCACTTTTAATTTTTGTTTTGGTAGCTGTTATCATTTTTCGATGCTGTATATTTCATGATTTTATATTTATTTTAAGCTGCTACAAATATACACAGAGAATCAAAATGGAAAAAAATCAAATTACATGTCTATTTGTCTTTTTGTCTCTCTGTATCATTTTCCCCATATGAAATTACATAGTTCATTGTCATTCTGATCTCCTAAAGCAGCAATCCTACACACATTTACCTGGGATTAAGTCCCATTGAGCTCCAGGGGACTTATTTCTGAGCAGACATGCATAGGATTACACTGCATGTCCATGAATTCAAAATTCATCTCTTTTCTTCATGTGATCTCTATGTGACAGTCCTATTATACAGCAAGGAGAGATATTAGGCAAAGTGAGCTTTACATCAGACAGTTTGTTCACTTGCAGAGGATGGAATTATTCTTTATATATTTTTATATTTCAATAAATGTGTGTATGCTAAAAAGGGGTGGGAATTGTGCTTTTCCTGATTTTTTCTCAAACTTTAAGTCATTACCATTGGCTGTGCTGGCTAATTTTCCATCTCCTTCTCAACTGTTCCTACGGCTGCTTTCTTACCCCTTTCTCAGTTCCTATTCCTGTGCTACAAAAATGTGTGTGTGGGGGGGGGTGTCCTTTTTATGTGGCATCTTTGATAACTCTAGCAGTTACTCCCCATTATATATCCCTAAGAGAAACAGAAAAAAATGGGGCAAACAGGGCAAAGTACATTTCACCTTGGGGGGGGGGGGGGATATCTTTCTGAGATTTTTTGGTGTGTTTCACAAAGACAACAATGTTCACAGAACTATGCATACTTCTGAAAAAATTGCTAATTTCTATCAAATTGGCTTCAACCTATAATGAACCTACAAATAAGGGCCAATTGGGAAAATAGATTTTTATTTACGTGTCATTCGCAACCAGAACATTGTATTACATTTCTAACAGAACAAAACAAACAGATAAACAAAATAGATGAAAACACCATTACACACTTCAGTAAAAAGCTGGGGGAAATAATGATGAATTTGTATAGGAGAAAGAGAAAAAGATTTTCAGGCCAACATGGAAGAGGGAGAGGGTGAGAATGCTAGTGAAATACTATGGAAATGAGGGACCCAGGTGAGAAATGGGAGTACTTTATTTTAACATTTCTATGGGGACCAGTTGTTAAATATTCCCCTGGAAAATATAAGTCAAAAATAATTCAACATTTTTCTGTATCCCCTTTCTGTAAAATGATATGAAAAAAGTCTATAGTTAATTAGTTAATTAGAGGAGTCATTGTATAGTTGGAAGAGAAGAAGTTAGATCTGTAGAGCTCAAGATTATTACTGGAATATCCAGATTTGGTTTGACATAAGACCATGGGCAATGTGCTTTGGAGCACATATACCAATGGTAGCTTCATTTGGGGAACTGGTTAATTTGCAGAAGTTACGGTATATTTTGAATCATGGATGTTCTGCATGTGTACCTTGAGCATGATAAATCTGTTCCCTTAAATGTATGGTCATCAAAAAGGGCTGCCAAATTTCAGTCTTAGGTTTTTATGGGCCACTTACACTTGCAAACAATTTAACTGATGCTTCATTTTAATCTGTTTCCTGTTTCTTGGAGAAGAGGAACTGTTGTACATAGAGAAGGTACTTTCCTTTTTGCATGCTAAGATTGCCATCTTATACACACATATAACGGGGCAATTCTTAACATGCGGAGACTTAAAAGTCTGAGTCAAACATATGTGGGACTACAGTTCAAGGGAGGTGTGTTTATCTATCTTAATGATCAGAAATGTACATCATTTTCCAGAAGTCAAACAGGATTGTAAAGTGTTACAGGAATATGACTTAATTCAAACCAGTGATACTACGTGATGGATTGCCATTCCACTCTTTACAAGTTCACTGAACTGAACTGATTCCCCAGCTTTGCCAAGAAGAATAACCATGAATGATGAAATTCCTTTCAATGAGTGTTCCAAAAGAGAAATACTATTGTTTATGTTAAAATATGAATCTGACAGTCAGTCCAAACACAAATCCTTTTTCTCCTTTCTTTCTATCACAAACTCCTGAAAATAAAAATAAAAATGTTTTGAGGAAGAGAGAACTGGGCAAGAGAAAGAAAGATAACCACGTGAGAGGAGAATTTCCTGTTTTGCCTCCCCGCCCCCCGCCCCAAATTCTGAAGATCACCTCCTTTGGCCTGGAAGCTTGCAAAGATGCATCTTTCTGGGGAATTACTTTGCTCTTTATTAATCTTGTGATGATGAAATGAAGCTTTGGGATATGGGACAGTCTTTTGGTTTGGTTTTGAAGTTATTTTTAAAATAATTTTAATGCATTTACACTATAATTATATCTAATCTAAAATAATAATAGTAGTAATAATAAAACATAAGTAAAAATAATTTTATGCATTTACACCATAATAAAATCTAAACTAAAATGCATAAAATTATTTAAAAAATACTTTTAAGGAATTTTTTGACAAGAAAATACCATCTTTCATTTAATCTGATAAACAGTGGCAACATGTTCACATTACCATAGTTGGCATGCTTAGTTATCTTCACCAGGATTCATGTGCACTTTTGTTTAGTTCTCATTTTCAGATTTCTGTTGAACCTGGTGCTTCATTGCCCTGTAAATTGTATAATACGATTTTGTGGAACAGCAGGAAGTCCTTGGCCATCAATGTAACTGTAGTCTATACATCCCCCTCGATGGACTGTCACCTTGTCGTGGTGAGGGGGCTTGCGTGTTCCGATGAACCTGTGGGCACAACAACTGGAGTCGTGCACTCCCAGGAGTGGCCGCGGGGGAGGTCCCAGACCAAGCACAGTCCGAAGACCCAAAGACCTCAACGGCGGAGCAGGCGGAGGATAACATGGCACATGTTACAACGGCTGCGAAGGCGGAAGAAGGCTGCAACAGACTGAGAAGCCATGGTCATTGTGTTAAACTACATCACCAGTGGAACCTCATCTGTGAAGACTGTGTGTTGTTCAGTTGTGCACTGACCTCCACACACTAAAAAAACCCACGCACAGGCGTCTTCCAAAGAAAATAAAAACCAAGCAACCAAAGTCCCATGGCGATCAGCGAGTGGCGACGGGGGCAGGACTGTGAAATCTGGAAGCCCCTAGTCACAGACTGGCACATGGGCGGTGGGTACGGACTCAGTCGTTCTACCTCAAGGTCCGAGGCAGTTGAGTAGTTCGGCAGCTGTATCCGCGACTGAGCAGCCCTTTTTAGGACCCACTCTGCTCACCCCACACGGGGAGGGGGCTAGAAAAGGTGCCCTAAACATAGTCTGCCTCACTTATCCCTGACTGGACTGCCGCGTCCAGTGGGGTCACCATCCTGCGGCCAAAAAAGAAAAATGAACTTCGGTACGTGGAACGTACGGACACTGATGGACAACAGTGACAGTGAACGCCCTGAACGCAGAACTGCCATCATTGCAAGGGAGCTGGGACGCTTCAACATCGACATAGCAGCCCTTCAGGAGACCCGGAGAGCAGGAGAGGGACAGCTGAAGGAAGAAAAAGGAGGCTACACCTTCTTCTGGAAGGGACTGCCCGAAGAAGACCAAAGAATGCACGGAGTTGGCTTCGCTATAAGAAATGATCTGATGAAACATCTGTCCGAAGCACCCACTGGCATCAACGAACGACTCTCCACCCTCCGAATTGATCTTGCCAAAAACCAACGGGCAACCATCATAAGTGCCTATGCACCAACACTAGATGCTGATGAAGACATCAAGGAGAAATTCTACTGTCAGCTGGACACCGTCCTATCGGGGATACCTAAGGAGGACAAAATCATTCTCCTGGGGGACTTCAATGCAAGAGTCGGGCGAGACTTCGACCTGTGGCCAGGCACCATTGGAAAAGACGGGGTTGGAAACAGCAACTCGAATGGCATCCTGCTTCTCACCAAATGTGCGGAGCACAACCTTGTCATCACCAACACGCTCTTCCGCCAGAAAAACAAGTTCAAGACATCATGGAAGCACCCCCGGTCAAAGCATTGGCACCTCTTAGACTATGTAATCACACGTGCCAGAGACCGCCGTGACGTACTCCTCACAAGAGCCATGACAGGTGCTGACGACTGCTGGACCGACCACAGGCTAATCCGATCCACGATGGCTATCAAGATCGCCCCCAAGCGCAGACTCCAAGGAAGAAAGGCAAGGCGCAAAATGAACACCCAAGCCCTTCAGGAGCCCTCCAGGCGAGCCCATCTCCAAACAGCACTCAAGGACCATCTACCCACAGTACACCCCGAAAATGTTGAGGAACATTGGAACAAACTGAAGACCTCCATCATCCAAGCCTGCGAAGAAACTATTGGATACCAAGCCAAGAAACATCAAGACTGGTTTGACGAAAATGACATCGAGATCCAACAGCTAATCGACAAGAAAAGGAAAGCCTTCCAAACATGGCAGAGAGACATCAACTGTGCTGCTAAGAAAAAGATCTACGCCAGTGCAAAAGCTGAGGTCCAAAGAAGGACAAGAGATCTCAAGAACATCTGGTGGACAAAGAAGGCTGAAGAAATCCAACACCTGGCAGATACCCATAATGCTCAAGGATTTTTCAAAGCCACAAAGGTCATCTATGGGCCAAGAAACCATGGCATACAGCCTCTACGCTCATCAGACGGAACCAAACTCCTGAAGGACCAAAAGTCAATTGCACTACGTTGGAAAGAACACTACCAAAGCCTCCTAAACCGCAGCTCCAGTGTGGCCGAAGAGGTCCTCTCACAAATCCCGCAACAACAAACCAGGGATGAGCTTGCAGCACTGCCTAGTTTGGAAGAAGTCAGCAATGCCATCAGCCAACAAAAGAACAACAAAGCCAGCGGACCGGATGGGATCCCTGCTGAAATCTTTAAAGAGGGAGGACCTGCGCTGACACACCAACTCCACCAGCTCATAGAAAAAGTGTGGGTGACCGAGAAAATCCCAGCAGACTTCAAGGATGCCACCATCATCACCCTCTTCAAAAAAGGGGAAAGAACAGACTGCGGAAACTATCGAGGTATCTCCCTTCTAACCTCTGCTGGAAAAATCCTCGCAAGAATCCTTGCAAACCGCCTTCTGCCCCTCTCAGAAGACACCCTCCCAGAATCCCAGAACGGCTTCCGCCCCTCCAGAGGAACTGTGGACATGATCTTCACTGCACGACAGCTCCAAGAAAAATGCAGAGAACAAAACCAACCTCTGTACATGGCATTCATCGACCTTGCAAAGGCATTCGACACAGTGAATCGCAGCGCTCTCTGGACCATCCTCCACAAAATCGGGTGCCCAAGCAAATTTGTGAACATCCTGCGGCTCCTCCACGATGACATGATGGCAACAGTCTTGGATAGCAATGGCTCCCAAAGTGACCCATTTAAGGTGGAATCGGGTGTCAAACAGGGATGTGTTATTGCCCCAACTTTATTCTCCATCTTCATCGCCATGATACTACACCTTGTTGATGGGAAGCTTCCCACCGGAGTGGAAATCATCTATCGGACAGACGGCAAGCTATTTAACCTCAGCAGACTGAAAGCCAAAACCAAGGTCACAACAACATCTGTTATAGAACTCCAGTATGCTGATGACAATGTTGTCTGTGCGCATACAGAAGAAGATCTACAAGCCACTCTCAACACCTTTGCAGAAGCATACACAAAGCTTGGCCTGTCACTGAACATCGAGAAAACCAAAGTGCTGTTCCAGCAGTCACCAGCCGCCCCCTCTCCAATGCCAGAGATACAGCTTAATGGTGTAACATTAGAAAATGTCGACCATTTCCGCTACCTTGGCAGCCACCTCTCCACCAAAGTCAACATCGACGCCGAAATACAACACCGCCTGAGCTCTGCAAGTGCAGCATTTTCCCGTATGAAGCAGAGAGTGTTTGAGGACCGGGACATCCGTAGGGATACTAAGGTGCTTGTCTATAAAGCTATTGTCCTCCCAACCCTGCTATATGCCTGTGAGACGTGGACTGTCTACAGACGTCACATGCAGCTCCTGGAACGATTCCATCAGCGCTGCCTCCGGAAAATCCTGCAAATCTCCTGGGAAAACAAGCGGACAAACGTCAGCGTGCTGGAGGAAGCAAAGACCACCAGCATTGAAGCAATGGTCCTCCAACATCAACTCCGCTGGACAGGCCACGTTGTCCGGATGCCTGACCACCGTCTCCCAAAGCAGTTGCTCTACTCCGAACTTAAGAACGGAAAACGGAACATTGGTGGACAGGAAAAGAGATTTAAAGATGGGCTCAAAGCCAACCTTAAAAACTCTGGCATAGACACTGAGAACTGGGAGGCCCTGGCCCTTGAGCGCTCCAGCTGGAGGTCAGCTGTGACCAGCAGTGCTGCAGAATTCGAGGAGGCACGAGTGGAGGGTGAAAGAGAGAAACGGGCCAGGAGGAAGGCGCGTCAAGCCAACCCCGACCGGGACCGCCTTCCACCTGGAACCCAATGCCCTCACTGCGGAAGAAGATGCAGAGCAAGAATAGGGCTCCACAGCCACATGCGGACCCACAAGGAAACCCATGATGGAAGACCATCTTACTCGTCCAACGAGGGATCGCCTAAGTAAGTAAGTAAGAGTAAGTAAGTCTATACATTTTACAGCTTATGCAACTATTGTTGAGCATCACTAGGGATCAGGCCCTATACATCATTTCAGCTCTCCATTCAGGCCTAATCAGTTGTTAGGTTTGCTAACCAAGTGGAGAAGCTGCTCTTATTTTAATCCTGAAGTTTAGTTGCCAGAATTCCAGAGAATAAAAGTCAGAAACATACTTTCTTGCCAGAATATACGAATGTTTTGAATAAAATCTGCAATAACATATTTTGGAAGTTTGAAGCACTTCCAAGCAAAAAATGTCTAGGGAACTACTATTTGAACAGCACCATTCATCCTTTCTGTATTTCTGTAAACAATTTTGAGGAGAAGGAACAAAGGTGGGAAAGATAAAAAAAGATTTTAATATCTGGATGCACTGTTAAATTTAATGTCCAAAGCGGAGTGGATGCAGGATAAAATAAATCTGGAACAGTGCACGTCAGCATTTGAAATCTAGGGTGGCTTCAGTCATAGGGACATTTTTCATGTACTGCTAGTTAGTAGATTGCCAAGTCAAATACACATGTTCCCAAATTCACGTAGTGGTAATAGATTTTACTAGGTCAACCCAAATGGTTGGATTTTAAAAAAACTGTTTAAGTTTGCAACAATTCCAGGTTTCTTCTTTTGGGAAGATGTCAGCAAAATCTGGCAGGACAAGAAGGGCTAGCATGACCAATCTCAAACTTGTGTCATTTGCATGTTTTCACAAGGTGTGATAGTGAAGACAGGCTTGCAGGCTCTCAAACTAAGCTCAAGATGTATTAGATTTCAGTCTGAATGGCCTCTAGGCTTGCCGGGAACACCAAAAACAATAAAAGGCAGGATACTTTCATTCATTGTTTTCAAACTACAGACTCCTTCTGGAAAATGCAGTTCATGTATGCCATGTGATACTAAGATGTGGAGAGGTAACAGCAGAGCAATAAGTCTGTGAGCGAGCTTTAAAATTTGCCCCTACACAGGTAGCAGGACTTTTGATCACAGATGTTGATAAACCTTTGTAGCTATGTATTGTCGAGGGCTTTCATGGCTGGAATCACTAGGTTTTTGTGGGTTTTTTCGGGCTATAGGGCCATGTTCTAGAGGCATTTCTCCTGACGTTTCGCCTGCATCTATGGCAAGCATCCTCAGAGGTAGTAAGGTATTGTAGCTGTTGGTAGAAAATAATCCTTTTTGCAGAACAATAAAATAGACATACTTCATACAAATCAATAGTTTAAAGGCAAAGTTTAGAGAAAAACCTTTTAAAGATAAGTAGAGACTCACACTTCAAATTAATGCAGGTTTTTTTAAAAAAAGTTTTAATCTTTCAAACAATTATTCTTTTATATATCAGATATTTGCTTGGAACCTTTGGCAAGTTAAAAGGTAATAATGTGCCGGCAGGACTGCTGACTGAAAGGTTGGTGGTTTGAATCCAGGGAGCGGAGTGAGCTCCCATCTGTCAGCTCCAGCTTCGCATGTGGGGACATGAAAGAAGCCTCCCACAGGATGGTAAAACATCCGGGCTTCACCTGGGCAACAATCTTGCAGATGGCCAATTCTCTTGCACCAGAAGCGACTTGCAGTTTCTCAAGTCGCTCCTGATATGAAAAAAAAATCAAATACCACTAGGGGCAGGTGAGGTATTCAGCCAATACTGTTACTTGTATGATGGCGATGACAAACAGACTGGTCTTTGAAAGAAAGGTAAGAAGAAAGAAGATTCATGCATGTTTGTATATACATATACATACATATATTTAAACACACAATTGGTTCTTGTATTACTAAGTTTAATTCCTAAAAGTAAGGGAATAAAATCTTAGCACATTGATTTTCTGTCTTCTTTGGCTGAAAGTTAATTAAGAAAAAAAATACTAAAAGATTTGTTTTTAGACAAAATTGTAATTTATTATATAGCTGGACATGTGTGACTGATTCAGTATTTGTAATGTTCAGAGAATGTTCCAAGAAAAGAAAAGCAAACTTAAAGTATGGAAAAGTATGTGTTTTGGTGACATCAGCACTGTAGTACTGGCCATGTCAAGGACCCTTTCTTAATCACAATGTGATGCAGTTATTTCCTGGGAACATATACATCTCTGGTTGCTTTATTATACTATGTAACACAATTTTTGTTCCTGGTTTATAAATGTCATTTCCTACTGGGTTTTATAATTTAAAACATGAAGACGTTTATTAAACTGCAAAAGCTTTGGTTTTAGGGGGGGCGGACCTCCTGCAGCACATTTTGCTATAGTTTTTCAATGAATAGCTCTTCGAGTCTTAATGAATTCAACATAGTTTGTGGCAATCACAACAATAAAGTTTCTAGAATATAACAACTACTGTCAAAGTAAGTACCACACAATTAAACAGGAAATAACACTTTCAAACCAGGAACAGAAACTTTTTCAAATGTTGGTACATAAGATCTCCTCACACACACCGCTGGAATCGCTAAAGATTGTTGTGTATTGTACTGAGTACAGCGATGCCTGCTCACTGCCTCAGCTTTCCTCCATCTCATCACACAGGGGGAAATGTCAGGCAAAACTAGTAGATTTTAATGGAAAGATGGGATGCCTCTCAACTTTTGCTGCCAGCTATCTTTCGGCGGTGGCAGGGATTTTTTTGGCAGTTTCACCATGGAGCCACTCCAGAAGTACTTCTCCGGGGTGTAGTGGGAGCTGGCGGGCTCTGTGGCAAAACTGCTCCCCCCACTGTTGGTAAAAAATAGCCCTTGTGAAAAAGTCCATAGTGTTATTAAAATATTGTTGTCAATCACAACAAGTGACATTTAAATAACTTTTTAAAAAGTACCGAATGATCATCCCTTAAATAAATAACCCATTTTTTTGTTTTGGAAATAGTGTTTTGCTAAAGGAATGTCAATCTTCTGCACGCTTGCAAATAATTGAGTATCTCCTATTCAAAATACTTGGGATCAGAGGTGTTCTATATTTCAGATTTTTTTAAAAAAATACTTACGTATGCTTCATGAGGTGTCTTGGAGATGGTACTAAATCTAAATACAAAATTCATATTCATTTGCCACATTGTCATACCAGGGCTTTAAAGTGGGCAGCCATGTATTTCTACTTTCTCCAGAATTCTGGGAAATGTAGTTTAGGGTGGGTGTGCTGGTACGGCTGTACCAGGAGCTCCAACTTTATTTGCTTTGTATTAAATGTCCAAGGTTTCAAGGAGTCTGCAGAAAGGTGGCTTCCTCTGGTTGCAGTTGTAGGGCAAGTCACCTGTCCATCATCGTTAAGTTTTGGTTCTGCCCCTTGCTCAGGGCAATTGGGAAGGGAAGGGAGCCATTTTTAGTTAGTCTCAGTAAGGAAAGCTAATGTACAGGATGTGTTCAAGCTTCTCCTGTACGAAAGCTTCAACCCTTAAGACTTTCCAGGGGAGAAAAGTCTTAAGAGCATCCAAAGTTCTCCAAAGATTTCCAGGAAAGCAGTCCTAATGCTTTGAGGAATAGTAACATCTTTGCTTTCAGATGGTTCGACATTCACAAACTTTGTTTCATGCACAAAATTATTATAAAATTATCATCAGACCATGTGTATAGCTATGCTATCACACCAGGGCTTTAAATTTATTTATTATTTATTTCAAGCATTTATATCCTGTCCTTCTCATCCCCGAAGAGGGATTCAGGGTGGCTTACTACAGGCAACCATTAGATGCCAAACAATACATCAAAATATACAGTTACAATTAAAACAGAAATTAAAAACAATTATAAACATTCAATTTAAAACAGGCAACCCCACATTACTGCCGCCTGCAGAATTCTGGGGAATTTCAGAGGGTAAACAGTTTTGGAAGACCAAAGAACTCCAGCTAGAGAATCTACTGCCCTTACTGGTAGGTCCACTCGGTGATTGAGACGCAGTTCGACTCGGTAGCGGAGCCCACATCAGTAAGACTTAGATTACAGTCAGCCTGGGAGAAGTTAAAAATGATTTTTCCTACAGAGAAAGTTTAGTTAATCAAAGACAGGTGCCAGTCCATTGAGGACTAGACTGAGAAAGCCTTGAAGTGTTGTTTGAACCATTGAAGATTTGTTGTTTGTTCCATAATAAAGACTTTGTTGCATTATCAAAGACTCTAAACATTTAATACAAAGCAAATAAAGTTGGAGTTATCATGAGGAAAAGGTACATCAACAGAAGCTTTATCACCAATCCTTGTTTCCACAACAAGACACATTTTTCAAAATCCAATTATCACAGGGACAGAAAGTGAGGTGAAATCTTCTGTACAGGGGCACAGACAGCAAAGCAAACGAAGTTAACTCTTCCTTGTGCTATCCAAAGCATGCATGTGTGTGTGTGTGTGTGTGTGTGTGTCTGGAATTACACTTAAAAATGTACCTGTTCCAACTTACACACAAATTCAACTTAAGAACAAACCTACAGAACTGATCTTGTTTGTAACTTGGGGACTGCCTGTATATATATGATGGGGGAGCAGGAGAAAGAAGAGAACTGATCTAAGATTACCAAGTGAAATTCATGGTTCATTGGCCCTGGGCTTTGGAGAGGCCCAAATCCAATACTTGAACAGAAGAAGAAGAAGCTAAAGATCAAAGAATGGAAGATTAATGATATGCCTTTGCCCCATCCATTCCTTCAGCATTGTTTTTTGTTTGTTTTCCCACTAATTATGCTTTTATTTCTAATGTTTCACTGGTATAGTTTCTCAGAAGATGATACTGATAGCTTTCCTGTTTCCTGATGATTTCTTGCTCTGTATGGGATGTCAAAATTTATGGTGTTATTAAGGTAACACTTCTGCTAAATCCTGATAGCTGTAAATTATAGAATTTACATGAATGATAAGAGTTAATTCGATGGCTATGCTTTAGCTTGGTATAACAATTGGATATAGCTCATAAGAAATAAAGAGCTTTAGAGAATAGAGTTCCTGAGTTCATCCACGCACAAAAACCCAAAAGATCAAGGGGATCATTCGCCATAACATTGTGAAAGCCATTCAGCAATTTCTTTTGGTTATGACATAATTTTTCCAGAACTATCACCATATGCAGAGAAGCTCCTGATTTTACTCTTTCATTCTGAAATTGTTTTCCTTTGAAGATATAGCAAAACCTTTAGAGGAAATCTTAAATTCGGCCTCGCTTTGGTAACTGATGCGACATCACTGGAGCTTGGAAATTCGTCCTAGATTCCCTTGCCATCCCTATAGAGTCACATAGTTTGGAACTGGGTGAGCTGGAAATTTTAATTAAAATAAGTGAAGGGATAGCCCTTCACTCGTAGATGTGCCAAAACTTTTGTTTGTTCATTCTTGAGTATACTCATTTTTAATAATTTGTTTTTCAATCTCTTGTAAACTGCTTTGAGTCCCAAACTGGGAAGATGGTGGGGGTGATGATGATTATAGAATCATAGAGTTGGAAGACACCTCATGGGCCATCCAGTCCAACCCCTTGCCAAGAAGCAGGAAAATCACATTGAAAACACCCCTGACAGATTGCCATTCAGGCTCTGTTTAAAAGCCTCCAAAGAAGGAGACTCTACCACACTCGGGGCAGAGAATTCCATTGCTGAACAGCTCTCACAATGGGGATGATGATGATGATACCCACCTCCTTCTACATTCAAGGTGACCTACAATTATGTGTAAGATCACTGTAATAATCAAAGAAAGATGGTTTCTATGAACAAGTGAAATGTCCCAAACTACCACTGATGAAAAAAGTAGCTCTGTTGACTTTAACTTGCAAATGACCATATTTAATTATTATACTCAGGAGGCTTAAGGTATAAAACAAAATATAATTATGGTGATGTGTGACACAAATATTTAAAAACCATCAGATAGACAATCACATTAAAATCTTAAATATCTTTCTGAATCAAAGAGTCCCATAGCCATCTAAGATGTTTTTCAACATGCCTCCTCCCTGGGGTCAGTAGGCCAAGGTGAAGGGATTATTATTATTATTATTATTATTATTATTATTTTGTACCCCGCCTCCTTCTCCCTGAAGGGACTCGGGGTGGCTTACATATGACACAATGTGCCTAAAACAATGCATAATAAACACACAGTACATACAAGATAAAACCAATAACATATAAAATAAAGTTTAAGCTCAAACAGTGCCCAAAAACCTATGATGAGAACTGTCGTAAAACATATCCAACTGTAAACAGGAGCAGGGAATATGAAAGTGCAAATTTTAGCTAATGAACCAGGGAATGGGGTAAAAGTGCTGTGCTGTGGCATTAAGTCTAAGTATGTATATCAGACAAGACTGTTAAAGCAAACAGGCATGGCATTTAATAATGAAGAAGAGAAGGTAAAGTCTGTTGTTGTAGCTTACACAGGTTGCCAAAATGTAGGGCCCTACAACTTTTTTGAAACATTTGCTGGTTTAGAGGATTTTGGTGTTCTAAAGCCATAAAAGACCTCAGATTTTCACAACTTGCTTTGACATTTGTTTCTTGTAAGTTCTAACTGAATGAAATTAGTATCGCAATTAGAAGGGAAACTTGTGAAAGATCTATGTGTGGTACCACATTTTTATTGTGTTTTTCCAATTCAGTTCCAAAAAATAGATGAACAACAGTGGCAATATTGAAAAATGTGTTTTCATCACAGGCCTGTGCAATGGTAACAACAGGAAAAACAATAGCTCGTAGTAAATTCATTTTGATTGTGTTTCTTTGACGGATTTTCTCTGCCCTTCCTTTTTACTCTGATCCACTTTACATATCTTAGAAATTTGCCCAAAATAAACATACTCTGAACTTCAGTATGAAACAAAGAGAAAAAAACCCTCTCCTTCTTGTTTCTAAAAATTCATAAGACACCCATCTCCCCCTTTCTCCTTTATTATGTTAAAATTGTTTTGTGTTGAAATTATCAGGTTGTTTTGCATGAGTTGTTTGGCTATGATCTCTAGGCAGTATGTGTGCCGCTCACTGCGGCTGCCAGATTTAAGAAAAGATGAGTAAACTTCTGAATCTGATAGCCTGTGCAGCAGAATACCAAAAAGGGGGCTCCTTTGTTCTCCCTAAACAGTGTATTTACTTTGATCTGGTCAGATGAATTAATGAAAGGAAATGACACATTCACATTTTGCATGGCATTCGGGGCTCCTGAGACGGAAATGAGTTTAATTTATCGTGGTTGGATGTTTGGTAACCCTCGGCTCTCCCCCTGTATCCCCTCCCTGTGCCTCCCCCCCTTTCTTTTCTAAAGGGAGGCGGAGAAGCACCCTTTTCTAAAATATGGCCTCATGTGTGCCACAAAGCGGACCTTTTCTCCGGTTAAACGCCACCTCATAACACTGTATATAGCCATGTATATGCAAGCAGTTTGGAGTTATTACAAATCTCATACAGGAAACCATTCACTTGATCTTTGCCTCAATCCTATTAAGACCCCCCTGGAGTTCTCAATGGATACCATCCTGTCTCAGCACTGTTGCTGTGACTACCTAGTCTTTATAGAACAAGCAAAAGAAGTGATAGTGATTGGCAGACCTTCCTTGCCCTAGTATGTAACACAAAGGGAAACAAAATGAAGAGGAAGTTGGGCTCTTATTATAGGTTTGATGCTTCTTAACCTTACAGAACCTTACACCCGGTAAATGTCACCATCTAAGCACAAAGATTCCAAAGGCTAGACTTGAGTAATGTTTTGGCACCAATGGGGGAGTTGGGAAGTGGGGAAGAATCAAGTCCCAAGGAGATTATTAGCATTTATTTAGAATTGTTCGGCATGCAAGCAAAGGTGCTAAGTGGTATACAGCTGAACCAGAGATCTGAGGGCTAAAAATCTCTTTTGCCTCACACACAAGGACTCCTGCTAGAAGTTAGAAGCACTGGTCTTTGGGTAAGATGAGCAGGTTTTGGCCCCCAGTTGAAATGAATAAGAGGGTAGCCAAGAAGGGAATTGTATGCAGTCCTATTTGCCCTGCATGAGAAAGGAAGGAATTTGATAAATCCCACCATATGGTGCCATACTGTATCTTGATGGCTATAAATAATAGCCTTTCTGTTTCAGACTTGCTTTTGTTTTTCTTGGTAGCAGTGACAGATTTCTAGCAGCGGTGGCTATGAGAAGTACAAAATGTAGTTTGTTGGTTTTTATCTGCGCCTCCCCCCCCCTCCCCCCCAGCTGCAACATCTAAACACCACTTGCATTGAAGGAAACAGGCTAGGAAACTTTGCATTCTTTAAACTAAGTTTAGGAAAGGCGGGCTGCAAGTAAAGAAATATATGAGATTCTTATTGGGCATTTTGTGTGCCATGATTTTGTGCAATCCAGACTTTTTTAAAAATTACATTTTCTCACAAAACTTAAATCTTAATAATGAAACTGTTTTTAGGATATCTGGATGTTGGGATTAAAACAAGTATCAAGTTTCAGTTGGGAGTATTGTAAATATTGTTTCAATCGGATGAAATATTCGAAATTCTGGTAGATGCTTTTTACATCTAGTTATAATTAATGTGACACTCTGCATCTTCTTCGCTTTAATGTATATTTTGTGTTGCATGGAAGAAGTTTCTTAGCTCCTCTTAAAAAGAGACTTTCAAGCTGAATTTCACATGAACTCGTTAATTTACTTTACAGCTCAAGGTTTCAAAAATGTTTGATCAAATATTCATGCAGAATCCAATATTTCAAGGTGTTGACGGGAATAATATTCTGAGTGTACAGTAAAAAGTTACAATAGTAAATGAAAAATAGTTGTATAATGAGGAGAGATGTCTAAAAGTAATCTTGAAAGGTTTTAAAAAAACAATTGGCATTCTTACATGATGTACTGAAACTTAGTAAGACCAGCAGTTGATTTCAGAGGAATTAAGATGGGTTTCTATAAACTTAAGTTATAGCTTTTCTGAAAACTGGCCAAATAGAATAAGAAAGAAACACATTTTTCATTATTGCAGTGGCTTAGACCATATACCACATTTTCAGTTCTCATCATTCCCAATGGAAAGTGAAAACAATGGCAAAGATATATGTCTAGAATTATGTGGTAACACAATAATTTAACTCATAAAAATTGGTATCCATCAAGCAAATGTCTTAAATCTGGAGGAACCATGTAAATTTCAGAAATGTAACAGAACTGTTCCTTAAAATTGTTTTAATAACTTTTAGGATTATTGTGCTTAACCAAATCTTTCCCTGCCCTTCTACAATCCCCCTGCTCAAGTAAAATAAAAACAAATCATGTATAATGTCATGTTTTTTAAATAATGTATTTAGTGATTTTAACAATAATGCATTTTTAAAAGGTTATTGTGCATCTTATCCACGCTGCTGTTCCAAAAATTAATATAATGCGATGTCATTTTAAGCTTGAAAATGAAATATCTTTTTCAAAATCTGCTTAGGTGGTTTTATAGCAAAAGTCAAAACATTTTTTGCCAACATTAAACAAATAGATCAGGTGAGCAATGCTAGGCAGGGAAAGAAAGAAAAATAAGGATGAAGCAATTTAAAACAATTAATTATTTAACATCTGATAAGTTATTGAAGTATGTTATTTTTCTCTTAGCAGTTAAAGGCAAAGCTCATACAATATTATTAAACTTACAAGTTCTAAATTTAAATAAACTAATTTTATTTACATCTTATTCCTCTTTATTGTTGTGTATGAACTTTAAAAATCAATGAGATGTCTTTAAACACTGCAAACTGCATTCCAGATATTTTTCATAATAATAATTTTAAAAACCAAAGTTTCCAAAGAGAACAAAACTTTGATGAGAGGATTTAAACTGATATAATTTAATAGTAAATATTAAGAGAAGTGGAAATCTTAATTCATTTTAATTTTAAACAACAATCAAATAAGTAAAATGCATTTGCAAAACCATTTGATTGAGAAAATGTTCCTGTTTAAAATTTATTTTTTTAAAAAAATTCTAGTTAATGTTTATTTTGTAGTAGCTAGATAGAGAAAAATATCATTGCATCAATTTATGAAATAGGTGCATTTTATTTCAAACAACACATGGGAGTTAATACAATTAATAAAATGCAATTTTCAATATATGATTGCATCTATTATATCTCATTTCTCCCATATTTGTGTTTATTCAGACTCTTCTTACATCTGCACTGTGAGCCACTTCTGTTTCTTAACATTTGCAGCCAAAAAAGTTGCACTATATTATCCTTTTCAGAGTTGCTGCTTCCATCCTATTTAGCGAATTAAACAAAATTATTGAGAAATAGCAGGAAGCTAGTTAACACTAACAAAAAGCTCGATCCTTCCAGTGCTAAAAATACACTCCTCTGTGCCGTCAAAGCATAATAAGATAATACCATGTTTTTGATTGCCCTTTTGGAGTTCTTTTCTTGCATTAAGGCAACATCATTAAAATTTTGACATTTCCACTCCATTTAGCTATCTTATCCTTCACTGTTTGTTCTCAAGCAATCGGCTCTGTTTTGTCAAGTTATGAAAACCATCAAAGTTAAAAGTTCCCTTGTTTGGTGTCAAACCCTCCCCTGCCTCCTCCCCACCCACCTCTTCTGATCTGCCTTAGAGAAGCTCTTGGAAAACTCAAAGTCTTTC
Organism: Anolis sagrei; assembly: GCF_037176765.1. Lineage (NCBI taxonomy): Eukaryota > Metazoa > Chordata > Lepidosauria > Squamata > Anolidae > Anolis > Anolis sagrei. Next base: position 217,624,829 of record NC_090021.1, on the reverse strand, counting down.
CACGGCAAAATGAACAGTGGCTTTGCACCACCTTCTGGCACAGGAAAGTACAACAGCAACTGATGTTTCCATGGGAGCAACATTTTTTGGGGCTGAGGTGGAAACAAAAAGAGCACTGTTTGGGAAGAGGTAAGGTCAAACTAAACATTCTCTTCTCCATTCCTATAGTTATTACCTATACTTTCCTATAGTTTCACTTCTTCTTCTGAGTTCAAACCACTCTATCTTTAGTCTTGATGTTGGAAATGATTTCTCTCCGAAAAAAAATATTTTTTTTTCACTTCATGTAGTGCTTCATGGTTATCTTCCTTAATTCTTCTTGAGATCTGTGTGTAGATTAGTTGGGAACCTAGCTACCCTTTTGCTTCTTCATGATGTCCCACACCTACCATTGTTCCAGGGGATTGCAGTGGGAGGCAAAGGAAGGCAACTCCCATCTATCAGAAATGTTGGGAAAGTGCTGAGTATATTCTGCTAATCTTCATTTGAGGTTGGAATGAGTTTTGAATGAAATTCTGAGAATTTTGTCCACAAAATTGGGGAAAAGTTTGCCTGGTTCAAATCCCTCTTTGTGGGCGTTTTAGTCTGGGGAATGTACACGGTCGTAATTCTACACACTGATTGATTTCTTACCAATCTGTAAATTATAAAATCAGATTGGAAGGATGGAGTAGCATAATAGATGCCAGGCCCAGACACAAACATTGACCAAAGGTAGAGCTTTCCTGGAAGGTAATACAGTTGCTAATTCTTCCTCTTTTGACCACAGCTTAAAAAGAGCAATGCATTTCTGTCTTCTAGCCTTGTAGTTTTTAGGAGAGAGTGTTTTGTTGTTATTTGAATGGGAACTAAATCCTGGTCCACATAGGCAAGGAAGTGTGGTGGTAAACTCCTGAAGTAACTAAATGGACTTTGCAGTACCACTTGAAGCTGCAGATAGGAGTTGTGTGGATCACATATTTAATGCTCCCACACAAGGGAAAAAATCCTGCAGATAAACAGACAAGGGTTTCCTGGAAGAGATATCTCACTGTGTCTGTTCATGTCTGTTGCTTTCAGAAAAGTTTATTGTAATCATAATTGTAGTTATAATTATCAATATGGGAATTTCAAAGTGCACAACTCACCTGAAATCTCAGCTATATAGTCTGTTTTACCCTTTCACAAAGCCTCTAATTACCATCTCATTTGGCTGCTTATACAGAAGAAGATTACACTATTCTTATTATTTCTGCTAAACCATTTCATGTCACCTCCTTTTTAATTGTAAACTGTCATATTTCTAATGGAGGGATCATTTTTTTTACACTTTACTCTGTAAAGTACATTGATAGCACCACCATTATTATTAGTTATTTGAATCTAATACCTGATAGGTCAGTTATTATTTAGGTCTGTTGTTAATTAAAGTTTTTTTGTGAAGTTCCTATAGGACATTGTTGTTAATTCATGTCACTTTGGAAGATATGTGGTAACAGCTGGCTTTTGGACCAAGACAGTGGTCATGGCAGAAACAGTCTTTTTCTCCCTTAATTAAAAGGACATTTGCAGAAGGTAATGCTTCTCAAAATATTAAGTTATGTATATATGTTTGAGCCTGTAAACAAAAGGCAAATAAAAGAAAAAAATATTTGCTGTATCTTAAAATGTGGTGGCTTTGCCTTATTTTGAAGTGTACCCTGATAAAATTTTAGTATCCAAATAGTTCACAATTTTATTTATCCAATGAATATGGTCAGGAAAGAAGGGACTGCTTCATAGTAACTTGTCATTTTGCTCCACTTTGTGAAGATCCATTCTGGGTATTCCAACATGTCACAGAGATTGAGCAGTGTTATATGATATCTTTCTGTGCCAATACCATTCATTTGTTCCAGTAAAAAATTGCCTAAACTAGACAATGTAAGAGCAATCTATATGGTCAATGGCAAAGTCTAACAGACATTGCTTGGAGAAGCTGCTCTGAAGAGTAGTTCCTCCATGTGGCATTCTGGAACATTTAAAATGGTCCTTCACTGATAAAAGAGCTTGCCTGATTTTTCAAATGCTGGCAGGCATGGACAGTATGAATATCTCATTCACGCTGATAGATTGGTTCCCCATCAGCTGGTGAAGTTCAGAATCATATGGCAGCTGTGACAAAATTGCAGCTATTATTTTCATTGAAAAGATGTCCAAAGCCTCAGACTGGCACAGGTACCTTGATACATTTGGCCAACCTAGAAACTAGCTGTTTTGCTATTTCAAGGAGTGCGGTAGCTGCTTCTGGCTATTCAGTGGGGTTGGCACATGGTCACAGTGTGAGTGAACTTTGCACAGAGTCAGAATTATTGTTGTTGTTGTTAACTATCTTCAGGTTGATTTTGACCTATGATGACCCTATAAATGAGAGATACTCAAGTCATTCTATTCTCAAAAGCCCTGCCTTGCAGACTCATGGCCATGGCTTCTCTGATTGAGTCCATCCATATGTAATGTGGTCATCCTCTTTACCTATTGCCTTCCACCTCACCACGCATCACTGTTTTTTCAAGTAAGTTATATGGCCAAAGTATGATAGCATCAGTTTAGTCATCTTGGTTTGTAGGGAGAGTTATTATTATTACTACCATTTCACAAAGCTTCCTTGAATTACAAACTGGTACCAAGTCTAAGAAAGCAGTAATATAATTGATATCTTAGTTATCTTAAATATCTGATTTTTCATTTCATGACTTCCACACATCTCAGATAATGTTTACATGGTCCAGCCATTCAAGCAGATGCATGACTGAACACCCATGCACAATCATTAAGGCACCAGTGTTGTGGTCACAACTGACTTTCTAGACCCAGTCCACTACGTTCAGTCACATTACCCTAGTACCTGCTGCACAACATCCATTCACAAAATAGAAAGACACATCTTGGGCACATTTAAAGGAAAGCCAAGATCAATCTAGCTTCCTCTCAATAAACACAACACTCTGAAATGAAATATGATGTTTACAGAGACAAGGATAAGAGCCACAAGTCAAAATATCATAAATAAAGCACCCTCTGAAATAGTTGTATCTTTTGTAGAAAGTATGGTTGATCTGTAGGAAGTTCAGATATTTGAATGCCATCCAGTATGCAGGCATTCCCCAAGTTACAAACAAGATAGGTTATATAGGTTTGTTCTTAAGTTAAATTTGTATGTAAGTCAGAACACAAACATCTTTATGTGTAACTTTTTATAAAAATGCTTTGGATAGCATAGAGAAGGATTCACATCTCTATGGTGTTTGTTTTGCTGTCTGAGCCCCTGTTCAGAAGATTTTCTTTCATGGAAACAAGGATTGGTAATAAAATTTCAGGGAAGACACCTTTTTGCCATGATAACTCTTTTAGGAGTGATTTTTACTTCCGAGGGGTAGATTTTTCTCACTTCCTGTTGTCTCACCCCTGTTCTTAACCATGAGTCATTTGTAAGTCAGTGCTTGTACCTACAGTCAGTTGTCACTGAAACTCATATGCAGAAATCTGTACTAGGAGGCCACTTAGAACCGCATAAAACATGTCAAGACATAACTAGAGTGCCCTCACATGAGAGACTTGTCCTTGCCTCATATAATTAAAGAATAGTTAGTTTCCAAGGAGTAACTGAAAGAATCATGAGTTGTTTTCTTGCATCCTACAGCCTCTCCTTGCATCAACTTCCTCTGTTGTTTCCCCTCTGTTGAAGTCTAGATTACAAGCTTCATAGGGCAGGAAACTATCCCCTTCCACTCTATAGACCCTGAATACTGGAAGCATGAACAATAACATTGACATTCTCATCATAATCATAATTATCAGTCTATTGTATTTGATATTCAACTTCTTTATTTTTCTCAATAACAAAGCACTGAAGTTGGATTCAATCCAAAAGGGACCAGAAAGCAGTTGCTCAGTGAGAAAAAAAAAACAGCAACTGAACCTGGAAAACTATCATGGTCATTGATGACATTTCAGGTTTTAGTGAGGTAGGTTCAGAGGGATTTTGCTATGGCACAAGAAGTAATGTACTACAAAGATTGCAACATTACACTGTTGACCACTCATTCTTTTATTCTGTCATGGTTGTTCTAAGGATAAAACTACCTGCAAGGTTGTCCTAAGGCTCTGAAGTACCTACAGATATACAATAGAGAGTCAAGAGTCTATAATTAAACAATCAGGAAAAAATCATTATGTCAACTTTAAAAAAATCACAACGAAGAAGTACATTCTATTCCTGAAGAGTTCACACATATAGTCAGTTTCATATTCACGATCAAGAATTCAATATCAAGAAAGCTTGAGATTTGGAGTTAAATAATTACTTGTAATTGATTTCCTCTTTAAGTAATACAGCATACCTAAGTTACCTAATTTATAATAATTCTTACAACATAAAAAGGGATTACTTTGTTCCTTTCGCAGTGTAGCTGTAACTTTATAGTTACTTTTATTTTAGTTATAGGGTTGGTGTCAATAAATGTGAGGGAGAAATGTAATACGGTTCAAGGCTAGCTGATGCTATGTGACTTGGTGCTCTATTGCAAATCCCAAAGCAACAAGAAAGTGAATAGCCTTTTTGTGTGTGCAAGTAACTAATCATCACTACTGAAAAGTAACAACGTTACCTTTTCAAAGTAGCAATGTTATATTTTATAATTGTTGCTATAATGGTAATCAACTAATCCCTATGGCCAGGAACCTTAAATGTTAAATAATTTATTTCTAAATTAATCTTTCAAGTTTCACCTATCACTAGATCCTTTCCTATTCTTCTATAGTTATAGGGTGTGGCTCATTTAAATGATGACTGGGGAATTTCACATGGTTCAAGTGTGGACTAAATAAAAATAAATGAAGGAAAAGAAGTGAAGTAAATAAAAATGCTAAAAGGGGACATAGGGAGCAATCAAAATTGACAATCGCAAGGATGTCTGGGTTGGATCTTTGGGTTTTGTGCCACAGAAACATATACTTCCTCTCTTTTTGCCTACAAGAAAACAGAACGACAAATCATTTCAATGTTTCACCGCTCCGAATTCAGCTCTCCTTGTCACATATTATGTACAGTCAGAAGCCACGGAATGTAAATATGTGTGAGCAGGAAACAATCCAGCCCTCCTGATAGGGATTGTGCTACTGCAGAACAGAGAACAAATCTGAGGGGTGGTTCATAATCTATCTGGCTTTGTTCGGCTACAGCTTTAAAACAATAACACGAGACTGCAGCTGGAAGACACAGGAAACAAACACTTCTCCTTCTGAGGTTCATAAAACACTCATTACCCACAATTAATCATAATGATGCATTTTATTCAATGCTTTATGCGGAATCTGGCTAGGAGTGCAAAGACTTGGCTCACTGTAGGTTGCAATTCTTCATGCATTATGTTTTTAAGGATGCAAAACTGATTTATCAATACACAACAGTCTGTCTTCATGAGAACACTTGAATTCTCTCTTTGATAGTTTTTTTTGTTTCGTTTTTGTTTGGTGCCCTTCTCGACAGAGGATCTTTCATTTCATTTACTGCATCTTTTCAAAATCAAGATTAGATGCTAAAATCAAGACTATATATCTCGAGTGTTAACCAATTAGTTAATTAGTATGGCAAAAAAGAAGATAAAAGATAAAGCTGTTGTTTTGTGTTTTCAATAGCACCACGAGGCTTAAGTGCAAGATTAATGTACAACCAGTCGTTAATGTTTTCTGGGGTTTAGGGTGTTCAGGACCCCATGAAGTGGAAAAGCTGTGAATTAAAAATGTGGCCTTTTTTTAGCCCAGAGAATACATCTATAGGAATCTCTAGGTCTTCCAGCACCACTCTATAGTCAACATCTAGAAGAAATTGACCATAGAATTGCACGGGAGGACTGAGAAATTCTGAGAGATAACCTCTAAATCAAATCTGCAAATACTCCACAAATGTGGAGGGACAACTATAATGTATACTTGCATTAACATACCTATTTTTAGTTTTGTTTTTTGAATGGCCACTGGGTGGGAAGGCAAGCCACAAGCACTTGGAAAATTGTTCATGAAGTTCAGGCAGTGTTGTTTCCCAACCACAACTGGACATATGGGTGCAACCTGGGACCTTCTACATTTAACACATCTGCACTGGCAGGAAGGTGAAATTGGAATTGCAATATCCAAAAGGGGTATTTGACATTCCTTGCAAGAAGCAAAACATTGCCTTGAAACTTTCACCAATATTTAGGACCTTCAAACATGACCAATAAATAATGACCAGGCAGCTCAGTATACAAATTCTTCCCAAATGCCCAGAGAAGCCCATCTGAAATGCTTATTGGTTCCAGCCAATGACATCACTAGAAACAAAGTTACTGGACTCACAAATCTTTGATCCCTCAATGGCTAATAGATGGCTCTCTTTAGAAACTGAAACTACCCTATGCTTTGTCACAACCTGACAATGTACCTTCACCACACCCTTAAGTCTATGGTCACTTAAGCCTAAAGTCTACTTACTTTACACACACAAAAAATGAAGCTACAGTCTTATGAATATGAAAAATACCACAACCCCTGAAGCGTTAGTATATTTTGTTCAGTCAGTCAGCCTATTCCAAGGACCTCTTCTGATATGGCTAACTTTATGCTGCTTATCTAGATACCATTCCAGACAGGCTCCAAAATGTGAGGCCTGTTGGGCTTTTACCAGAGGCATCCAACCAATGCTCCGATAAAAGCAAATTAATGAAATACTCCATTAGACCCGAGCCTTTCTGAAAGGCATGGGCCTAATGGGATATTGAGCCTGTAGGACTGACTACCGGGTAGTCCTAGGGGTCATTCCCCACAGCCATCACACACTTTTAAGTTCCTGGAGTCCAAAGGTGTATGATGGCACCCACACCCTCCCCTGAAGCCCCCCCCCCCCCCCACTCACACACAAACAGGCCTTAACATTTACAAAACTTACCAGGCTGCCATTAAGCTGCTCTGCCAGTCCTCTTAGCTCATAGAAGTGACACACCAGGCGGTGGAGGGAAGAGCAAAATTGCAAATTTTAAGGCTAGTTTGGGAGGGCTTCTGGGTGTTTGGGTGCCCTCCCAGAAGTTACCGGGAAGGCATCTAGCCCCCCCCCCCCCCCAGGAAGCCCCATTTTGTTTGGGAGGCGGACCCAAATCAATGCTAAAGAAGGTTTTTAAACTTGCTATTGCATGGTTTTTGGTGCTGTCTGGAAATGCCCTAATAGTTACATAGATGTGAGGGATCCTAAAATCATAGGGTTGGAAGAGACTCCAAAGACTGTTCAGTCCAACCCCACTTTGTCAAAGCACCCCTTGCAGATGGCCACCCATCCTCTGCTTAAAAATCTCCAGAGAAGAAGACACCACCACCCTTTGAGGCAACAAATTCCCCTGTTGAACAGCTGTAACTGTCAGGATGTTCTTCCTTATGTTTAGAAGGAATTTCTTTTCCTGTAGTTTGAATCTATTGCTGCGTGTCCTCAACCATGTCTACAAGGACTTACCTTTCAGATGGGGAGTTTGCATGGTGTATTTGTAGTAGAAGCTTTCCATTTAGTCATTGACCTGGCTCAAGGGAAAATGGGATTTATTCCAGAACATCTACCAAATTTTACTAAATATACTCCATTCCTAGAATGAAAAGGATTCTTCTGTTTTCAGGTTGCCACTGCATTTCTGTTTGACATTGAGTCTATAAATTGAACAGACGATAGGCTACCAGTCTGGGTTTACTTTGATAGTTATAATCGTCTTACGTAATAGAGTGTTCTGTCTGCTGATAAGGAACCATTTCTATTCATCTTAGAACAAATAACATCATTTATCCTTAATTGTTGTTCTACAAAGAAATAGCCATATATAGAGAGACAGGCATGTAGTCGGAGGGGGGGGGGGTTGAGGGGCTTCAGCCCCCTCCCCCCGAAATTCTCATGGTGGTTCGCGAAAAGGCCTTACTGGTGCATTATTTAAACTGTTATGTTTATTCATATCATGATCTGATCACCATACTCAATATATCCCATATGCATGGGGGTATTGGGGTAATGATACAAAAGGTTTGCTAAGCTAGACCCTCTTTCACTCAGACTCAGCCCACCTGAAACTCAGCCCCCCCGAAACCCCCCTGAAAAAAATTCACCCCCCCCCCCTGAAACGAAACCTTGGCTACGGGCCTGTATAGAGAGAGGGGGGGGGGAGAGAGAGAGAGGGAGAGAGAGAGAGAGAGAGAGAGAGCTATGCTAATGGCTAAATAGTGTTTCCTCTAAATGGAATAATGAAATAAATTGCATATTATGAGCTGCATTGATAGAATGTCCTTCCTTCAACAAGCTCATTTTTTTGTTTTTATTTAACCTTTTTATAATTTTATTTGAAATTTTTGAATTTCAAAATCCAGTATATATCTGTATGACAAAAACATCTATAAAAATGTAAAGCATGTTGGCACTTTATCAATAAAACAATAACTAGGTATCACACTTTCTGATGGTGAGCTTTTCACATAGTAGAACAGAATAGAATAGAATACGAGTCCCTTCAGGGGGAGGGGGCGGGATATAAATAATAATAATAATAATAATTATTATTATTATTATTATTATTACCATCAAAATTGTATTACAGAAAAGATTTTCAGAATCTTGGATACAGATCTATATGGAGATGCATCGCTGTTAGAACCGATAATATATGGATACCAAATTTCTTCAAAATCAGCTGTGTTGTTGCTTTCTTCAGGGCAGGGCACTGCAGAGACTGTCTTGCAAGTCTCTGCAGTGGGAACCACTGAAGTATTTCCCAAAATCATGTGAAATACACCAGGCTGAGTGTGAGTGGCTGGCCAAGGTCATGCAGTGGTTTCTATGACACACTGAAAACTTGAATTTAGATCTTTCAAGTCACAATCCAATACAGCAAACACTACACCAAACAGACTTTCACTGCATGGCCTTAGAACAGGCATGGGAAAACTTTTTCGTCTTGGGGCCGCACTGCAGGCCCAGCCAGGAGGGCAGGGCAAGGAGGGGGGGCAGGCAAATGCTGGGTGGGTTGGGCCTGGGAAGAGGAGGGTCAAGGAGAGGGTGAGGGCATGGCCTGGGTCATCCCCAGGTTGTCTTTCCAGCATAAGAATGGAGCTGCTTGCCCCATCCTTATGCCAGGAGGAAGGCAGGACATGTGGCAACTGCACTGATCCTCCCCATTCTATCCCCCTCCCCATTCTCCTCCCCCCGATCCTCAGGTTGTTCTCTTGCCATTATGCTGGGAGGAGGGTGAGACAGGTGATGGTTGAAAGTGTTCCGGGGGGTTCTCAGCTGCCACGTGCCTTCTTCGAACTGTCCTCCTGGAATAAAGATGAGGCCGGTTGCACCGTCTTTATGCTGGGAGGAAGTAGAAACACACAGTGGCTGAGAGCTCTCCAGAGGGCTTTCAGCGCTACATGCCTTCCTCCCCATCTATTTGGCATAAGGATGCGGCAGGCCATCGTGTCCTTTTGCCAAGATGACAAGGAAAATAAGGAGGGCCTAAGGCAAGCACCCAGGGGGCTGCATCTACCCCTGGGCCTTAGCTTACCCATGCCTGCTTTAGAGGGAGAGAAGAAAAGGCAGACACAGCTCCATCATGCGTAAGCCCAGGAGCAGCTGAAAAGCCTTTTTTCCTTCCCAGCTACATTATGCCTACTATTTATTTATTTATTTATTTATTTGCTGCATTTGTTTACCGCCTTTCTCAGCCAGAGGCAACTCAAGGCTGATTAAGTCCAGAAGCAAGTGAAAGGACCTCCATCCAACCCAATTGCCACTGCTCTGGCCTCAGAGGGAGAGACAAAGAGGCAGCCATGGCTCCATGTGCTTGCGTGCACACACTCACACAGTAGCCACTATTCCCCTGAAGGGGCATGCACTTTGCACATTCTCAGGAGTCTCCTTCTGACTTGGGAGGGCAGTATGGAACAACACACCAATGAGTTGAATCTCTCTGAAGATAGCTTTATTTGTCAACCAAGCAAATGGCGGCAGCTGTGCTCTAGGCATGAAAATACTGCCACACCCCTAAAATGGGGTTGCAATCTTTTATTGTTTTACAGAAACCCAAAAGGCACATTTTGATTGGTCTATGCTTACCTAATACATTTCAGATTGGCTCTCTAGTTCTAAACAAGCAACAGGTGGAAAACAACAGAAATTGGAATAAACTGGAACTTCATATCTTTTTCAAGTGACCCTGACTCACTGGGACATACTTGGCAGGCACCGGCTTATCTCTTAGTTACAAGTTAAGGCAAGAATGCTGTGTGAAAAAATAGAGAGGGTATGCGTGAAGGCTACTCCTCAAACTGCAGTGGCAGCTCTTTTTAAAAGCTATACTGTCTGTATACACTCTACAGATGTGACCTCCAGTCCTATATAGCGTTTATAAAATCTCCTTCACCCCCACAGAGGAAAACTTACAGGGAAATCTACTGACATATTTTTCCTCTCAATTGACACCTACAACTGGGCAAACCTGTGCAGGAAAGTAGTTGGCATAGCTCCTAATGTATCCAATTTTCATCACTGCTTTCTACCACTCAATCCAACTTGATCATTAAGTAGGTTGCAGGTGTAGGTTTGGGATATCATGGAATGGAAACACATTTTTAAGTATTTAATTTGTTACTGTCTTATCTCTACAGGAAATAGGAGCCAAAACTTTACTTGTGGCACCCGAGCAAGGCTTCTTGGAGTTTCTATTTCCAACTTTGTCTCTAATATCCTTCCCTCCAGTGAGCAGTTGGACTTTATTTCCTGAAGTATGAACTGGTTGGATCTTCTCGCTGTCCAAGGCACTCTCAGAATTCTCTTCCAGCTCCACAGTTCAAAAGCATCTATCTTCCTTTGCTCAGCCTTCCCTATGGTCCAGCTCTCACATCCATAGGTTACTACAGGGAATATCATTGCTTTAACGATGCGAATATTTGTTGCCAGTGTGATGTCTCTACTTTTCAGTATTTTATCGAGATTGGACATTGCTCTCCTCCCAAGAAGTAAGTGTCTCCTGATTTCTTGGCTGCAGTCTGTGTCTGCAGTAATCTTTGCACCTAGAAATACAAAGTCTGTCACAGCCTCTATGTTTCCCCCCTCTATTTCCCAGTTGTCAATCATTCTTGTTGCCATAATCTTGGTTTTTTTAATGTTTAACTGCAACCCAGCTTTTACGCTTTCTTCTTTCACCTTGATTAGAAGGCTCCTCAGCTCCTCCTCGCTTTCGGCCATCAGAGTGGTGTCATCTGCATATCTGAGGTTGTTAATGTTTCTTCCAGCCATTTTAACCCCAGCCTTGCATTCGCCTTGCATTCGCATGATGTGTTCTGCATACAAGTTGAATAGGTTGGGTGAGAGTATACAACCCTGCCGTACGCCTTTCCCAATCTTGAACCAGTCTGTTGTTTCATGTTCAGTTCTTACTGTTGCTACTTGGTCCTTGTACAGATTCCTCAGGAGAGAGACAAGGTGGCTTGGTATGCCCATACCACCAAGAACTTGCCACAATTTATTATGATCCACACAGTCAAAGGTTTTAGAATAGTCAATAAAACTAATAAAAAGTGTTGAATACTTTCCAGGTATTCAACACTAAAGCCTCAGTTTTCAATCAGATCTGCCTTGGAAATATAAATTTAAAGGAGCTTCACTTTGCTAGTTTTCTTCTCCTACCCTTCACCTTCCTGACATTGTAATAGAGAGTTAATGTATATGTCTTCTGATTTCTTATGTGGTTTCATGTCATAACTTTGGCAGTTGGCACGAATAATCTGCAATATAGGTAGAAATTATTGGAAGGATCCTATTTCTGACTTTTGCTCCAGAGACTGCTGTCAGGAGGAAGTGTAAACATCGGTCTACTGCATCTTGATCCACAGGATAACAGACTTCTGTTGCTCATAACAGCTGCTGCCCCAAAAGACTGAATTAAGGGATCTGGAGGGCTTCTTAGTTATGTAACTAAGGTAACTAAGTAGCAAGATTCTGAATCTAGGTCAGGCATGGGCAAACTTTGGCCCTCCAGATGTTTTGAACTTCAACTCCCACAATTCCTAACAGCTGGTAAGCTGGATGGATATATGTTTTTAAATTATTTGATATGTATACTGATAGGTCACAAGCTGTTTTAACTATGTTTAACTATGTGTTGTCGAAGGCTTTCATGGCCGGAATCCCTGGGTTGTTGTAGATTTTTTTGGGCTATATAGCCATGGTCTAGAGGCTCAGGCAAAACGTCAGGAGAGAATGCCTCTAGACCATGGCCATATAGCCCGAAAAACCTACAACAACATATGTTTAACTATGTTTATTGTTTTATCCTTAATTTATTGTGTTTTATTTTTTATTTGCAGACTTTTATTTATATTATGTATATTCTTTTGTGTTGTGAGCCACCCTGAGTCCCTTTGGGGAGAGTGGGCAGGATATCAAAAATATGATTATGATTATTATTGTTGTTATTATGGGATTCCTGGGAGTTTAAGTCCAAAATTCCTGGAAAGCCGAAGTTTTCTCATGGCTGATCTAGGTCTAGAATCACAGGTACAATTAATAAATAAATCGTGCATGAATAAAGGTCCAGCTAAAACGTTCTTTACACCATTGACATAAGAGAATAGGGCTGCATTCTCAGTTTCCTGCTACTTCTAGTTCTAAACCTATATGTTTGCCATATATTTGCTTGTGTAAACAAGGATTGGTGATAAAGCTTCAGTGCAAACACTTTTTTCCCAAGATAACTCTTTCAGGAGTGATTTTCCTTTCCTAAGGGTAGATATCTCTAACTTTCTGTTGTCTTACCCCTGTTCTTAACTATGAATCATTTGTAAATCAAATGTTTGTAACTCAGGGACTGCCTGTAAATGCAGATTTACTTAATCTAAAATCTACAACGCTTCTGGTCCCAAGCATTTTGGATAGGGGATGCTATCTATCCTTCCCTGCAAACATACAGAAAACTAATATTCTTTATCAATGCAAATGCATTATTTTTACCAGCATCACATTGTGCTCCACAAATCAATAATTTACAAATCAATCACCGTACAAATAAGGGCCACCCAGAGGCGACCCTTGGTAATTTTCAACGGTAAGCAAACAGTATTTTGCCCCCCCCCCCCCAACCAATCACTGATTTATATTTTCTGTTCGTCGTGGGAGTTCTTTGTGCCATATTTGGTTCAATTCCATCATTGGTGGAGTTCAGAATGCTCTTTGAGTGTAGGTGAACTATACATCTCAGTAACTACAACTCACATATGTCAAGGTATATTTTCCCCCAAGAGCGCCTCAAGAGCACCCCTGGGAAAAATCACCTATACTGCAAATGCTTACTTTGCATAATGGATTGAGCCGCCTCTGGGGCCACCTTATCTAGCCTGAGTGTATAAGAGGAAAACAGGTTAGCTACACCTTTCTTTATTTTAGTTTGACCCTTAAATGCTGTGTTTGGTCATGTCAAGGTTTTATGTCAAAAAGACACTGTTGCAGAAGAAATGGAGGTAAGGTCATCTTATTAAAATAAGTGTAATTCCCATTTAATCTTTTCAGTACAGCATTTTCCATAATTTACTTGTTTCCCATAAACCATTGACATGTTGAGATGTTTGTTTCCTTGGATTAAGTATACTTAATAATGCTTTATGGCGATGACCAACGCAGCAATTTTAGAGTAGCTAAAGCAAATATGGATCTAGAAGGCATCCACTGGTTTTGTTGGATTCTCCTTATCTACCTTTGGTTGTGGCTCCATTTGCTTGCAGAAACTGCATCAAGTGGGCTTCAAGTGATCCCATTGTGCCAATATTCCATTTTCCCCTCAGTTGCAGGTTTGTGAGGGAAGAAAAAGTTGGAAGGAACAGTAGGAAAACAAAAGAGGCTCGCAAGAAATAGACAGTGTCATCTGGACCTGCCATACAATTCTGTTAATGAGCAAGGTGAGTTCATCACGAAGGCTTCTCCTGTGAGCATCCTTCATGCAGCCAATAAGACAAGATGTAGGAAAGCTGATGTAACATTGTGACATTTGTTATCACTGTTATCAGTGAAGGGGACTGGATTTGCCTCTCCAGTCAGTATAATACGACATGCTTGCTATTGAAAAAGTGGATTAACAGCCAGTGACATTTTGGGCTGACTGTCATACAGATCCAGAAAGCACAGGTCAGCTTATTGTAATAGCAAAACTAACATTCAGACTCTAGTAGCTACTTGTGGCTCAGCTCTAAAAATTAAATGACAGTTTCTTAGCCAGGGTCTGAAAACTAAGTTTCAGTTGGACTTACAAAAGATTTCATTACATTTTTTCCTCAAATTCAGTGATGGCTTCTACACATTGTTCAGCCACAATCCTATAATTGTGCTATTACCTTTGCAAAAAAAAAAAGAAAAGAAAAGAAAAGAAAAGAAAAGAAAAGAAAAGAAAAGAAAAAATCTCTTCAAATGGGGGGAATGCCAGACATTGTTCAGTCACTGCTGATCTGGAAAAGTGCCAGCCATTTTGTTAGTAATTTTGCTTTGGGTGCACAAACCTTTTACACCATTTCTGTCAGACAGTAAATCCGAAGAGATTCTAGTAAAATACTTAACAGACACCCAAACTGGGGTTAAATGTGCTTTACAAGCAGTTTTCTTCTGTAGAAAATCTTTCTAATTACATTCTGGGACTTCCTCCCTCCCCCCCCCCCCCCCCCCCGCCCCTTGTCCTTCCCAACCAAAATATTCAGTCTTCTCAGCTTAAAGTGCCACTTAAAATACAGGATTTCTTTTGTAACAAGTGGCTTGCATTTAGTTGCTTAACAGCTCTCAGGCTAGTCTTTAAACCCTGCATAGATTCCTGGGGGAACAAGAGAGCAGCAAAACAATCCCCATGGAAAAACACAAGGCTAAAGAAAAGTAATAACGATTTCCCTCCTATATTGAAATTAAAATCTTTCTGCTCAGTCAAGGTCAGTAGGACTTTTGCTAATGACTGCTGAAACCCCCTCAGTATTGCTCTTCATAAGAACTAAATATGGGAAGAATTCGGAAATTTGCATCTGATTGAATAATTTAATTTAGTTAATTAGACATATCTATAGCTCAACATTTTTAAGCAAGTTAAAAATAATCTTCCAAGTATGTTGCTTGCCTACAAATTTATAGCAGTATGCTGTGCTATGGGGGGTAGAGTGCTGGACTGGGACATGAGTTAGCCAAGTTGGGATTTCTACCACATTATAAAATTTAGTGTATGTCCTTTGATTACTCACTCTTTTTCTCAGTGTCTCTATTATTGGAAACATAAAATACAGGATAACTCCTGGATCCACAGAACCTACAGTTTCATTTACATCTGACAAAATATGTCCTATGAAGACACAGGTTCGCAGCTTGGGTGTGATCCTGGACTCTTCGCTAAGCTTGGAACCCCAGGTTTCGGCGGTGTCCAGGGGAGCATTTGCACAACTCAAACTTGTGCGCCAGCTGCGCCCGTACCTTGGGAAGTCTGATTTGGCCACGGTGGTCCACGCTCTGGTTACATCCCGGATTGATTACTGCAACGCGCTTTACGTGGGGTTGCCCTTGAAGACTGCCCGGAAGCTTCAGGTGGTCCAGCGCTCGGCAGCCAGGTTGCTAACGGGAGCGGCACTCAGGGAGCACACCACTCCTCTGCTGAGCCAGCTCCACTGGCTGCCAATCCGCTACCGGGCACAATTCAAGGTGCTGGCTTTAGCCTATAAAGCCCTAAACGGTTCTGGCCCCGCTTACCTCTCCGAACGCATCTCCACCTATGAACCGACTAGAACATTAAGATCGTCTGGGGAGGCCCTGCTCTCGATCCCGCCTGCGTCACAGGTGCGCTTGGCGGGGACGAGAGACAGGGCCTTCTCAGTGGTGGCCCCTCGGCTATGGAATGCCTTGCCGGCAGACATCAGACAGGCACCTTCGTTGCTGACGTTTCGGAGAATGGTCAAGACCTGGCTTTACGAACAAGCGTTTGGCTAAACAATGCAACTAATTAAGGAAGACGGTAAATGGAACATAGGAACGGCACAACGACTACGAGAACGGATCTGATTCAATTGAGGCATTATATATGTTGTTTGTTGATTTGTCCTGTCTGATTGTTAATTGTTGTGGATCAACGTCGTCGATCCTGTTGTTGTATTGTTGTGTTTTTAAATGCATTGTAAACTGCATTGAGTCGCCTGTCAAGGGCTGAAAAATGCGGTATAAAAATGAAGCAAATAAATAATAAATAATAAATATGTTCTATAGTATGCATTTGTCAAAGTTGGTATGCATATGCCAGAAGTTGCCATAGACTGTAAGAAGCATCTAGCAAATTTCTAGAGATGCTATGGTAACCTCTGGCAGAAGCCATTCATTTCCATACACTATTAACCATGGCTTCTTGGTTTCAAGCAAGTTTGGGAATGCATTCTCCATGGATACAGGAGTCATAAGATAAAGTACAGTAATTCGTTTTTCATCATATGTTTCCTCCTAATTCCAGTATTTTGAAGCCAAGATGTTACAAAACTTTATGGATTGTAAGTGATGTATGAGCTGTTCAGCAGTGGAATATGCTTCCCCAGAGTGTAATGGAGGACCCTTCTATGGAAGTTTGTAAACAGAGACTGGATATACTTTGATTCTGTGTTCCTGCATAGTAGAATAGTGTTGAACTGCATGACTCCTAAGGTCTCTTCCAAATCTATGATTCTATTCAGCAGGAGATCTCACAAGTTTCAGCAGAAATTGTTCTCAAAGAAGCAAAGGATTCAAGTCTAACTAAGGATCTCCATCTATATTATTCTCTCTCTAGCCTGTCTTCTGATTTTTGACCTCATATTTAACCCTATTATCCTTAAATAGCTAAAACACCATAGGCTAGCTTTTCACACCACAGTGGGGTAGCTTTAAGAGAACATGTTCAAAGGAGAATGGTGGCACAGAGGGAGATTGTTTGGAAAGCATCCTGGTTGGCCATCGATGCCAATTTGATACTAGCAAACATCAATTGCACCAGCATGAGCATTGAACTGAAAGCAGAGTGAGAGTCTAAAGCAGACAAAACCAAACAAGCTATGAATACATCCCATTGATATCTTTTATTGCTTACGTGGGCTAAAATGGATGGCTCTCTATGTGTTGCTTCATTAGATCGAAGTGAAAATATCTTCAGAGCTGGCCATATTATCAATTCTGTCATATACATGGCCCAAAAGGGGAGTGATATCTGCCTGCATTGAGACCCTTCAAAACCATCTTAGCTGGCAACAGAGAACCATCTGAAACAAAATATATCTCTGTGCCATCAAATTGATCATTTTACTTCTCATGTATGATTTGTAACATCTTTGCCTGATAAAGAAGCCAGTGAAGCTTCTAAAGCTTGCATGATATAAAGTATGCTTTGTAATTGCCCTAGTAAATGTATTAGTGCTTTGTGGATTTTGTATTTTGTTGTATTTTTCTGCATGGTCAACAGGGCTACTTGTGAATTTGTTTCCTGCCTACAGCCTTTGACTGACTTACTGTACCTTTCATTATTGGTCAAGATGACATTCAATAAGTGTTCATAAGTACTTATGGTAGTTGCTGAATTGATACTGCTTGCAATGCTTGAAAATGTCACAAATTCAGAATTTTGAAAAGTTCTTTGACTTTGAATGTAACACAAGGTTATGAATATGTGAAGTTTGAGATCTGAAATATGAATGGTTATGAACATTCCATAACATCATGGCAGGTCAGCAAATAACTAAGACGGGGTTAGTTCTGAGGGTAAGCTAAAAGATTTCTCACACAGAGGTATTTATTTGGAAATAATAAATCGAACTATTATTACTTGAGAGAAGATGCTATGAGATTTCTGAACTACACTAGAAGGAAGTATTAAGTCATTCTGTGTAAATATATTGTTATAAGGTTGGGATTATGGCAGGAGAGGGCTATAACACCATGAAGACTGTAAGAGGTTACATTAACAACTGGAGACTTTTCTTGAAGAAGTCATGGGGGAAAGGATATGTCTTTCCTCATCGACCAGCTATTGGTTATGATGTAAGACATCTATGTCTAAGACATGCAACTTGATTCACATCTATGCTGCAGATTTAATGCATTTTGACACCACCTTGACTGATGTGGCTCAAGGGTATGGAATCCTGAATTTGCAGTTTGGTGAGGAACCAGCACTCTTTGAGAAGACTAAAGACTTTATAAAACTACAACTCTTGTGATTCCATAATGTTGAGCAATGGCAGGTAAAGTGATGTCAAAATGCATTGATTCTACAGTGTAGATGCACTCAAAAAAGTGTTCAACTTGCACATTTGAAAAAAAAAAAGGTAGCATATCTGCCATATGCACAATGAGATGTCAAAGAAACTTCCTGTAATTTCCTTCTAAATGAAGCCAGACCTGGAGCTGAACCCCTAGAACTTCTCAGCATGAAAATCTGGTGAGAGCATATGAGAATATAATTGCAAGGACTGTGACACATTATCGCACATTCAAAATCAGGAAGAGGCTTGCAACATTCATTGCACACATCCGATCTGAACTTTGCCCTTCATATCAATTTCAGCTATATTGGCAATTAGCGACACATCTATGCAACTTATCAACACAAGCTTGTCAAAATCATATCCTATTTTGGTCCATTGCAGTCATTGGCATCTGGAATATGGCTGTTTACCCTTGTGCAGCACACAGCACATTAGAGCTTCAAAACCCAGCAATCATCAAATGGATCTGGAGGTTGTCAGATTCAAGCTGTGATTTGTTCCATCTCTTTAATTTCTCATATGTTCCACAGTAGTATCTCAGCTGCAAGGCTTTCTCCCCTCCCCCTCCCCCTCCCAACCCCCAGAGATACTACATGATGCTGCAGTTTTAAGAAAATGCTGCTAACATTTCCTTTAAAGTTTCTCTTTACTATACATAACTATGTTGTAAGAAATAGACACACAAACCGTAACCATTTTTGTTTCTGGCCTTTAAGATAATCAGTTAAGCAACATTTTTTAGATAACAGCTAGAAACTGGAGTTCACTCTGTGAAAATCCCACACACACACACCCCACTCAAACGATGGTAAAAAAAAAATCATAATTAATACTTTCTGTAAGAATCACTTAATAAAATCCTACAAATCCCACCTATGATACCATAGCTTGTTAACTCAGGGTGCATCTAAACTGTAGAATTAATACCACTTTAACTGGTATGGCCCAATGCTATGGAATCATGGGAGTTGTGGTTTGGTTAAGTACCAGTACTCTTTGGCAGGGAAGGCTAAAGACCTTGGAAAACTGTGACTCCTATGATTCCATAGCTAAGGAATCAAGGTTCATATCCCCTAGTGAGCCACTAAAAACACTGGATTCTCTTGGGATGCATGCAGACAGCCTTTATCCCAGGAACATTTGCATTTTAAAAACGTAAATGTTCCCAGGTCCTAATCCATGTGCTTTCTGGGGTGTGCTCCTGGAATCCAGTTGTGCTCCTGGAATCTTCTGAGAGAACACCCAGACACCCTAACCCCATCCCCAACCCCTTTTAAAAATAAAAGAATTTACCTGGCCTCCATTAGTGTGGTGCTGGAGCTCTCCTGGCACATAGAAATTATGCGCCAGGAGAAGGGGAGGAGGAGCAATGTTCCTTCCCCCCCCCCCCCTTTCTCCTGGCGCATCATTCCTATGTGCCAGGAGAGCTCCAGCACCACGCTAATGGAGGTTAGGTAAGGTTTTTTTTTTAAAGGTGTTTAGGGGCTTTTGGGGTGGGAGCTTGGTGTCCTTGCCATTTTCCTGGCTAATTTAGCCCAGAAGAATGCTGGACTACTGTATGGCCCCCTAAAACTTTAAAAGTCTAGAACTTTAAAAGGAGCACCCCAGATGGCAGAAATAGTGGGTTTGTCCCACAATTTGCTTACTAGAAGTATCAGTCAGTCCTCCTCTTTGCAGGTTCAGTTATTTATTGGAACTCTGGCTGGCTGCTGAACAGAGGGACAAATATCTCCTGATTTGGGTTTTCTGATGCTAAGCAGAATTCTGGGAAATGTAGTTTAGGACAAGGCCTTTTGAATCTGGCATAGGACTCCTTGCCTTCCCAAATTCCATTTCCCAGAATTCATTGTGTTCTTAGTCTCTTTCAGAGAGAACTCTGCTTTCTCCCTACTGTTTCCTTCTGCTAATGGTGAGAGGACATTAATTGAAAGAGGAAAGGCAGCTTTTTTGGCTTTGCTTTGCTTCCTTGCACTTGAAAATGAAAGTGGCTTTGGGATGTTTCTGAGATTTACAAAAGTATTGATTCTGAAGTTTTTGGTACCTGCGCATCAGATATTGTGTTGTACGTATGAATTTAGCAAATGTGATATGACTTATAAGGACTAACGAAAAAAATGCACTATATATATATATATATATATATATAGTTTCATTTCCCATATAAACAGCTCTAAAAATGGGATGTGTCTTAGAATTGTGGATGGTTTTTTTTATAAAACTTTTTATTTGTGGTACTGAAAATATGTGTATCTTACAATCAGTGATGTCTTAGAATCGATGCATAATACAATATGCCCCCAGATGCTTTCTTGAAAATATGGAGAATCAAAAATAGTTTTGCAAAATTTTTTGCAAAAAGTACCCCTTTGCCTGCAAAATGATGCAAAAATGTTTAGTGAGAGTGGGGTGCATTTATACCACGCTTTGTGAGACTTTTGAGTCAATTTCATCCAAGAGATGGAATATCCTGAGTGGGAGAAAGAACTCTTGTCTGTTTGAGGCAAGTGTGAATGTTGCCATTCAATGCTAATCATGCTGGCCAATTGCAACATTCACACTTACCTCAAGCAGACAAGAGCCCTTTCTCCCACCCAGGACATTCCACAGATATGTAAACCTCACTTGCCTAGTTTCCAACAGACCTCACAACCTCTGAGGATACCTGCCATAAATGTCGGCGAAACGCCAAGAGAGAGTGCTTCTGGAACATGGCCATATAGCCCAGAAAACCTATAGCGACCCAGTGGAAAGAAAGTGTTACATATTAAAATAGTATATAGGGTTGCCACAGAAAGACAGAAAACCTGAAGACTCTTACCATTTCTATAACACTAACAAGGCAGGAGTGGTGTGAAATAGTAACTTCAACTAATTGTTTTAGAGTAACTTTTCAGGTTCTTCTTCTAAGCTCCTGCAATGTTCTCAACTGAAGGAAACATTTCACGGAGTGGCGTTGAAGGGAGCGGGGACTGTAAGTGGTGAAAATGATGAACATCTCAGACTCACAGTAATAACCCCAGCCAGTCAATGATCCTTACTGCCAGTATAGTTATGCAACCCACAAAACTCTAGAAGTAAATAAATAAATCCCGCCGCCACCATCACTGCGCACAGCTGCCACCACTTCTACACAAGCCATCTATTTTAAGCAAAAAGGAGACATGAGCAGCAAGAAGCCAAATATTTGTGAAATGATTTAAACAAAACAGGAGAAGAGAAGTAAATCCAAGGCACTGCTTGCTTCCCTCCCACCCCCCTCTTCCTCCAATATGATGTACTGTGGGTAGTTTACGAGAGAAGAAAGGGAAAGATCGATTCCTGGCAATATCTGACGTACCTCAGTGTAATAAACTGTCCCACAATTAGATGAACAAGGTGGTGGAGAGAAGGGAGGGATTTTTTCTCTCTCTCTGCCTTGTCTCCAAATAAACTGAATTTGTATCATCCTGTCAGGCCTGGTTCAATATTATGATACTGGAGTGCCTCGAGTGCTTATTCCTACAGGACAGGGACCTTATTTTCTTATCAAACCCTAAGGCTAGCGTCGATTGCAGCGAAGACATTTGCCTTTTTTTTCCTTCTCCAGCACAGCTCCCTCCTTAGTGTGAGGGGCCAGCCATTCTCCTGCCTTGCTTTCCTGGAACATCCCTTATCCAGAATTCCAAAATACTCCCAAACCCAAAATGGTCCACATAGGCACCTGACTCATTGACACCTTTATTTGCTGATGGTTCAATGGACATACTTTGTGAACAAAGATATTAAAAATATTGTGTATAAAATTACTTTTAGGCTATGTGTATAAGGTATATCTGAAACATCAAGTGAATTTTCTTTTTGGACTTGGGCCGCATCTGAAAAATATTCCATGTTGTATATATATGCAAATATAGGTATTCCAACATGGGGGGGGGGGGCAAAAATCCAAACCAGTTCTAGCTCAAGCATTTTAGATAACCCTTCTTTACAGTGGGGGTGGTGGTTGAAGCACACCAGGGAGAGAAATTACAGCTCTTCCCTGTAAATGTCTAATAATGTCTGTTCTAAAAGATGGCATTTTAATTATTGCACCGTATCAGTCTACACATAAAACATTCGCATGTGCACAGTGCAGGATCCCTCTTTTTGTTTCCTAGAGAGAATATGTCTCCCATCCTTTTCTTTCTCTCCCCCTCTCCCCCCCCCCCCCCAATCCCTGTGCCCCTTTATCTCCCTTTGCTTGCCAGCTACTCATTTATGCAACCTAGAGAACATGGGTTGATTGGGAAGGTCTCTCTCCCTGATAACAACCATTCAATGTGCCTTGACATTTTAATAGCCTGCCGACGTAGTGAACACAATCGAGCTGGGCAGTGAAGCAAAAATCATTAGATAAGCAAGATAATCTAAACGAAAAATCAGCCTTGACCAGATTCCCCCGACTTCTGGAGTACCTTACCCGCTGCACCATTAGATAGCCTTATGCGTATTTATACTACACTTTTTACCAAGCAATGGGGTTGGCAACCTGCCCAGAGGGAGCAACTCCTTATTCATTCACCACCAATACCCCTTCTAACTATCCCCTGGTTAGTACTTGGATTGGGAGACAGCCAAGGAATACCAGGGATAGTAGGCTATACAGTCGGCCTTCTGTATCCATGGATGCAATCATTCACTACTGATTTTTTTTTTCAAAAATGCAAAAAAAGCAAACCTTAATTTTGCCATTTTAAGTAATGAAACCTGAGTATCCACAGATTTTGATACCTGTGGAGGGTTCTGGAAACAAATCCCAACAGATACCAAGGGTCCACTGTATTTCAGAGGAAGGAACTGGCAAAACTTCTTCTGAGGTTCCTGGCCTTAAAAATCCCTATGATATTCATGGAGTCACCACAAATAAATAGGTGACTTGAAGCACACCTCACACAGAGAGAGGCTTAACTGGAGCTGTTTGCAAGCTTTTAATAGGATTAAGGAGCTGTGCTTCCCAGCATTCTTGCCTTTAGACCACACTGGTTGGGCAATAAGAATGAGATCTAATTAACCCAATGTAGTAAAACATCTCTGAGCATGAGAAAAGTGATTTCTCTCATTACAATTCCTCAATCAGGAATTAGAGGTTAGGGCTTCAATACTAAGAAAATTGTGATACTCAAGAAGTATCCACTCATTCTGATGAATAGAATCTTAACCTTCAGCACCTACTCTGCAGGAAGAATGGTTCAATTTGATCTCACTACAGATTATTTTCAAAAAGAAGATACTTCAGTTGGTTAAAAAAAATCCCACCTCTCAAAAAGAGCTGTTGATGGGGTTGCTAAGAAGGCTCCTATAGCTATCAATCAACGGGAATCACCCAGACATTTTGCCTCCTGTATAAAGTGTTGTGTAGCTGTTTGAGTGTTGGACTATGATTCCGGAAAACAAGGGTCAAATCCCCACTCAGCCCTGAAAAGCCACTGGTTGACCTTGGGAAGCTATACACTCTCAGCCTCAGAGGAATCTGCTCTGAAGATTTTTTTTTCCAAGCAACTCCATGATAGGGTCACCTTAGAGGCACCATAAGTCAGAACCAACTTGAAGGCACTCAATAACAATAACAAATGAAACATTTTCTAGTGATGCGTCAATAGTCCCAAAAGGCTTGAATTCTTCCCAGAAGGGAGGAGGAAGTGGAGTCAAAAGTATGTTGGGGGCAGAGCAGATAAAATACATACACGTGTACATGGACAGGTACGTGCACACACCCAACCATAGGCCCACGTCAGTTGAGTTCCTTGCCCCCTTGCCCCTCCTTTTCCCCACAGACCCCTCTCCACCCTGCCCACCTTCTCCGTCAGAGTGAGATGCTGACTTTGCAGGCTATTCACTTTATGAATACGACCCTCAGAGGGAAGAAAACCCTCTCACAAGCCCAGAACTATGTTATCATCGTTATTAAGGAACTTAAAAAGGAGCGAGGAAGAGAAGACACCGCTGGAATTGCAGGCTGATTGTGATTGATGTGTTCCTATTAGCTCCTCAGTGTTATCTCTCTGGATGGCAAGAACAGCCAGTGGCTTGTAACACAACAGATTACCTGCGTTTTCAGCCCTAGACGGATGTTTAAATAAAATATAGTCCCTTTTAGCGAGAAGCTCATTTTCTCACCGAGGCTCCCAGCCTATTTCATGTCAGCTCTGATTCGCTGTGGCTCTCCTCAGTAAACATGTCTTATCATTAATAATTCTTTACAAGCCCAATTTCAGGAAGTCTCTCTTCTTTGTCTGTATGCCTGTGTGCCTCTGTGTGAGTGAGAGAGTGTGTGTGCCTGTATGTGTGAGAGAGTGTATGTGTTTGTCTGTTGGTCTCTGTGCCGCATCTTGATAGCAGTTTGGGAACCCAAGGTGCTTCCTTTCAGAATTTCACCTGCCTTGCCAAAAATGATTGATTACCCCTCGCAGACTGGGTGTCCAGCTATACCCAACAAATGACTTTGGCCCCTAACAGCAGGCCTTGGCCAGATAGAAATCAATATTTCACCATTAAAATCTATCAGAGAAGAGTTAAGGCACCATCTGTCCTTGCCGCCTTTCCATGGTGTGTGAACATTAAATCCGACACTTGTAGTACATGAGTAATCAATATATAGTAGTTCACAGATCATTTGTGGTCCCCTCTTAGCAGTGATGGATGCTTGGAATAGTAGTGATTCATTTTGTCACACCATTAAACAAGATTCTGTCCAGTTCCTTCCTGATTTCATTTAGAGGATCATTCTTCACAGTTCATATGAGAGGAACGGTTTTACCAATCTGCCTCCATTTCAATAAGTCACTTTATAGAGATTTTGTGTCCTGCAGACTGTAAAAATTCTGGAGAGATAGTACAAACATACCTCTAAAACTATTCATTGCATGACATATGCATAAAGTGTGAAAAACTGAATGTAAATATGTTTACCTCTTTATCTACAAATATTGGTTTTAACTCTCCCTGCACCTAGAGAGGCGGAAGGAAACACACCGCCTAGAACTAGAGGGATATTTTGAAATCGGGGATGGCAAGATGATTAAAATAACGATGAGAATATCTGTCAGTTCAATTACACAGATTTATGGATGGCCTTTTCGTAATCACTGAAAACAGGTAATAGCATTTGTGTTTCTTTCTTTTTGGCATTTTGGGTTCTTGTAATTACTATAAATGGATTTTCATGGAATGTTTTAAACTGGCAGGCATGCAAACAATATTTATTTACACACTAATTTGGAGTTTGAATCTTTCCCCATGTAAAGGGCTCTAGACAAGTTGAATGATTAAAAATACACATAACATCATCCAAAAAAATCTAATGAAAGACAATGGTTATTAAACTCTCACCTGATTATAAACTTCACCCTAATGATCACTACACGTCTTACAAAGGTTCTTTTTAGTGCCAAAAAGATGAAACGCAAGACTTGAACGGGCATTTTGTAGCTAAGGAGAAGTTTCAACTTATGAAAGCACTCTCTAGGTCATTTCAACATAAACTATCAATGTGGAATAATATTCATACAAGAAATGTACTAATATTAATCTCATATCACATCATAAGACATTTCTTTGAAAATGTCTTGTATGTTATATCACACAGAGATTTATTTTTAGGAGATGAAAACTAGAAAGCTAATAGCTAGATCCTGCTCATACTGAACATATCTTTCTATCTTCAAATTGCTGAATGCTATTTCAGCATGACTATTCTTAAAATGAGAGTACTGATGCAGTGGTTTGAGTGCTGGACTAGATCTACAGAACACTAGGATTCAAAAACCTTCATAGCTATGAAAATGTTTTGGCTGACCTTGGACTATACTCACTATCTTGGCCACAATAGAAAAGCTTCTAAGCTTCTATAGTTTTAGAAAATCTTCTATACATTTATTTTGTCAAGAAAATTTTTCAAGACTCAGCTTGGACACATAACAATAAATTTTGACTGCAAGCAAATACTGCATTTATAATGAGATTTTTCTGGGTCCTATGCATTGTTAAGTCAAATTCCAATCTTAGCAACCCTTCCTTCTCCCTAACACTCTTATTTTCATTTTCTAGATTTCCTACCGATTGGAAATGTTCAATATGCATGAAAGGGGACACAAAGTATTGAAGTAACCACAGAATCACTGTATTAAAGCTCCCATTGCAAGCAAAATTATTCTCAAAATTCTACCATGAAACTGTTTACAATACATAGAGTGAGAAATGCTAGATGTTCAAGTTGGGTTTGGGAAAGGAAAAGGCACTAAGGATCATATTGCAAACATCTGTTGTATAAACAATTTCTAAAGAAAATCAGTGTCTAGTGTATTAATTAAAGAAAAGTCTTAGATTATACATGTCATTAAAAGTATGGATCTTTTTAAAAGAAATGGATGTGCCACAAATTTGATTGTCTTAATGTATAACCATACACAAAACAAAAGTGTAGTGTTAAGACAAAATACAAAGAAACACAATGATTTTCAATTAGCAAGGGGTTCAGGCAAGACTGTATATAATCAGACTGTTTAACTTGTATGCTGAAGATATCATACGGAAAGCAACATTAGACTCATAAGAAGGAGGCATACAAACTGGAAAAAGAAATATCAGCAATGTAAGATATGGAGATTTGCTTGATGAGAGGAAAATTCCAACTTTTTAATGTCCTATTTAGGGGGGTGTGTGTTTCTATTCTGTATTGGTGGGGACAGGGGGCGGGATTGTGTTGTGGGTCATGGTGGGGTGGATCATAGTGGGCTTTTTGCTTTGGAGTTTGTGTGGTTTTGTTGTCTTTTTAGGTTATAATAACAAATTTTAAAAGATGTGCAGATAACACCATACTACTAGCAGAAAGTAGGAAAAATGTGGAATGTCTTTCCATACCTTCGCTCAGTTATTAATCAAAATGGAGAATGCTGTCCAGCATCAAAACAAAACTAAGGTTTGCAAGGGCAGCTATGAATAAACTAGATGAGATCCTGAAATATAAAGATAGTAAAGCAGGGCTGTTAATGACAGAGTGGTTGGAGGGCTCACATTCATGGGGTCACCATAAGTCAAGGTTAACTTGATTACAGTTAACAACAATATGTATCCCTACCAGACATGCATGTGTGCATGTATGTATCAGGTAATCATCTGGTTATCAAGTAAATGCTGTACTGGATAGTCATTCTAATTCAGATCACAAATTTGGTATATTTGAAAGCTTTTGAAACTTATCAGTAAAATTATTTTTGTCATTTTGGGGCATTTCTCATGTTGTAACTAAATACCTTATCAGACACAGTCTTCTCTGCATTTTCCCCTCATTTCCACACATTGCTGAAATTGAGTCCCACAGCACCCATCACATGATGCAGGGCAACTTCCAGTGGGGCACCATGGGGCTCCACTTCGGCAACGTGAAGAAATTTAGTCCAGAATGACTTAGCCAGCTCCTCCTTGAAGAAAGTGAAGAGGAAACAAGAATGGATGGGAAACCATGTGAGATGGGAGGCCATCCCAGAAGAAGATGGGAAACAAAAGGGTGGTTCCCTCTGCTTTCCTCCTCTTCCCTCGCACCCCCCTGGCCCATCTGATGAGGTCCTACAGTTTGACCATTCAAACTGTTGATTTAATGGCTATGGCCATTTAGTCTTTAATAAACCTGATCCTATACTGCCATTTTGAACTTTCCCCAGTTTATACCATTTCCCTCAAGTGCCATCTCCAAAACATGATATGATAGAGTTGCCCCCTTTTTTTGAAAAGACACAGTGATAACAAGGGGACAAATAACTAAGGGTCTGCTTGTCATGCAACTATTACATTCTCTGTCAAGGAAAAGGTGTTAGCTACCTAAAGATATGGTCATCAAGACTTTTTAAGCAATTCTGTCTTGCTTTAAGTATTCTTTTTTCTTGCATTATCACCATTGCTAGTCATGCAGCACTATTAATGAGTCGGAGGCAGGGAGATTATATTCATAGCCTTGACAATGACATACGTTAAAAGGAATTGTATTTAGAGGTGCTTCCCACCACTGTTTGGGTCAGCCACTTTATAGAAAGTAATTTACCTCCTATGTGAATCCCCCACCCCTTGTGAGTCAGGGGTGAATGCACACCACTGAACCTCTCCATTTAGTTGTGTGCTTCAGATCCATGTCTGCAGGTAGAAAGAACAGCTTAGTCAGGAAGGAACTGTGATAGTTAAGTCATCTCCATCATCATTGCTGGCGGAAATAAAACCAATGATCATGGAGATGGCTGTTAGTTCACAATAATTATGGTTCAAGGTAGACTATAACCTGTGCAGTTTGGCTCTTCATTAACAAGGCATATAACAATAATAAGTATAGAATAGTAGCTTGAATGCTGGACTAAAGGAAACCAGACTTTAAATCCTTCCTTTACCTTAGAAACTCTCTGGGTCACCTTGGGCAAATCACACAATCTCAGTCTTAGAGGAGACCAATAGAAAAGCCAATCTGAACAGATCTTTTCAAGAAATCCCCATGATAAACTCACCTTAGAGTCACCATAAGTCAGAGCTGATTTGAAGGCATTCCCCAAAAATGTTTCTTCTGCTCAAATATACATTTTGGACTTTGAGAGTCCCCGAGAGCTTAAGTGGAGTCCTGGGATATAGCAGCATTACGTGCTACTGATATCCTATACAGCCTAAAGGTAAAGGTAAAGGTATTCCCCTGACATTAAGTCTAGTCATGTCTGACTCTGAGGGGGGGGGGGGAGTGCTCATCTCTATTTCTAATCCGAAGAGCCAGTATTGTCCATAGGCATCTCCAAGGTCATGTGGCCAGTATGGCTATATGGAGCATTGTTACCTTCCCACAGAAGTGGTGCCTATTGACCTGCTTGCATGTTTTCGAACTGCAAGGTTGGCAGAAGCTGGGGCTGACATTGGGAGCTCACTCCACTCCCCAGATTCAAACCACCAACCTTTCAATCAGCAAGTTCAGCAAGTTTAACCCGTTGTGCCATTAGGGGCCCACTGCCTAGTACAGCATAAAAGTACTACACTGCCTAATACAACATCAAAGTTCCATATGTAGAACTTCACTACAGCCACTACATGGGTGGTGGAGAGGAGGAGATTAGGGTTTGCAAAATGTCTGGCTATGTCCCCAAAACCAGATACAAATCTATCTGGGCCAATCCAAACAGATGATGTCATCAGTTTGCATCTGACTATGGAAACACAGCTATGTTATCGAAAAGTGGGTCCCAAAAGGATGAACCCCCGAGTCCATGGCTCCATGAGGACTAACATGGAGCACACGTTGACCTTCTCTCTAGATTGAAGCCACCTTTCATTAAATTTCCCTAAAATGTTGCACAAGCATTATACAGACTTCAGACCTAAGGGAATTAACATTAGTTAATATAATCCCTTCACAATACCCTGAGAAGACACACAGAACATATAATGAGCTTTAGGAAGGGCCACACAGTTTTACCTGATATGATCTGATTTTATTCCTGGGAACATTTACTCACATCTGTTACTAAATTAGACCCCCCCCCCCCCCCCCGGGATCTCCATTGGATTTGCTAACATCCTGAGATACTTTTTGTCTACCTGGCTGGCACCCATTGTATTGACTCAAACAGAAACATTAAACCCCATTTCAACTTATCGTTTGCACCACCACATTCCTTTTCATTTGCACCCTTCTCCTGAGTGGATTAATAAACAGAAACAAGCCTTCAAAAATGCCAATGGCAATTTATTAAATTTCCCTCCAAACCGGAGACCAATCAGCACCAATGGCAGACAGCGCATCCCAGCCAATCAGCCTACAGATCCTAGCCTGGCACAAACTGGATCAGTTGACACTCAGGGCAGCAGAAGTCCTTTGTTTCAAACTGCTGTTAAGTTCTTATACAAATTTCTCTATGTTTGGATTGAGGTATGTCAGTCTTTGGAGCACAGACTCTGCTGACATCCACTTTGGCCAAGGTGAAGGAGACACAACCTCCAACCTAGCTGTGTCTCATTCAATCCTTTGGGAGCTTGACACTCTGGGTCCCGAACCTGCAGTAAATGAAATCACTCAATAGTTACACAGTTCTCAGATCCATTTCATTCTCCACTAGCAATCAAATGGCTGTTGAAGTCTTTGGACAGTGGAGAGGCTTTGGATGTTACAGAGAGAGAAATTACATTGCAATTTCTGCAATGACCAAAGAATTACACAAATGAGTGTAGAATGGACTAATGCTTGCATACGTCACTAAAAGCATGCTGGCTAAACAGAATATACCTTGGCTAAGTTGCTCCTTTTGTAACATAACTCTGCCTTTATGTTACTTTTGCCGTTATTTTTGTTTTCTTTTATTTTCTAAATTGTTGGTCTCAAAGTGCAGTGGAGCAGGAATATTGACAGGTCCAGGTACTGACCCATGTTGTGTTTGTGTTGGTTTGTTTGTTTGTCGTGTCAGGTCAACCAGCCAAATTATTTATTTATTTATTTATTTATTATTTGAACTTATATGCCGCCACTCCCCTGGGGCTCGGAGCGGCTTACAAGAATGGCTAAAATCTAACAAAATTTAAAAGCAATTTAAAACAATTTAAAAACAGCAGTATCAAACATTAAAAGCCTGTCGAAACAGGTATGTCTTACATGCCCTGCAGAAAGCTGGTAAGTCCCTCAAGGCACAGACTTCAGGTGGCAGAGTATTCCAGAGTGATGGTGCCACTGCTGTGAAGGCTCTGCGTCTGGTTGCTGTTAGATGCAAGGTCTTGACACTGGGAATTTCCAATAGATCTTGGTCCTCAGAACAGAGGGATCTCTGGGGTTGGTAGGGGGTGAGGCGGTCCCTCAGATACATCGGCCCCAGACTATGCAAAGCCTTAAAGGTGAGTACCATCACTTTGAAAGTGATCTGGTGCTCAATTGGTAACCAATGCAGCTGTAGTAAGATTGGTGTTATGTGGCATCTCATCGGAATTCCCGCAAGAAGCTGAGCAGCTGCATTTTGTACCAACTTGAGCTTCCGGATCACCGACAGAGGAAGGCCAATGTAGAGGGTGTTACAGTAGTCCAGTCTTGAGATGACCGTGGCCTGGATCACCATAGCTAGGTCGTCCCTGGATAGATAGGGGGCCAGCCGTCTAGCCTGCTGCAGATGAAACAAGGCGGTTCTGCTAATGGCGGAGACCTGGGCCTCCATCGTCAGCAGAGGGTCCAAAAGGACTCCCAGACTCTTTAGCAATGATGACGGGCGTAACGCCTCGCCATCCAGGGTAGGCAGCTGGATATCCACACTGCCCGGTCGACCCAGCCATAGGATCTCCATCTTTGCTGGATTCACCCTCAACCTGCTGGCACATCCAGTAACGGCCTCGAGGCACTGATGGAAACAATCGGGTACAGAGTCCGGTCGGCCTTCCATCTTCAGCACCAGCTGAGTGTCATCAGCGTACTGATAACACTCAAGCCCAAAACCTTGAACCAGCTGAGCAAGTGGTTGCATATAGATGTTAAACAACAGAGGGGAGAGAATGGCCCCCTGAGGAACCCCACAAGATAGAGGGGACCTCTCAGAGAACAGGCCTCCCCTTTCCACTTGCTGTCCACGGTTGTGAAGAAAGGAGGACAGCCAGTTTAAAGCTGTCCCCCTGACTCCAGCAACAGCAAGGCGGTGGGTCAAAAGATTATGGTCGACTGTGTCAAATGCTGCTGTGAGATCCAATAACACAAGCAGTGCTGACCCGCCCTGGTCAAGCTGGCATTGAAGGTGATCCGTGATGGAGACCAGCACAGTCTCTGTCCCATGCCCCACACAGAAGCTGGACTGGAAGGGATCTAGTCCGGCTGTGGCGTCTAGGAATTGCTGCAACTGCTCCGCTGCTGCCCTCTCAATCACCTTGCTCAGGAACGAGAGATTCGAAACTGGGTGGTAACTGGAGGGAACCAAACAATCTAAGTCTGGTTTCTTCAGCAGGGGAGAGACCACCCCCTCTTTTAATTATATTACATTTCTAACAGAACAAAGCAAACAAACAGACAAAATCCAAAATACAAAATTTGTTAGTTTGGTAGTTGATTAAATGACCTTTGACCAGTATCTGGCCACTTGGAGTGCTTCTGGTGTTGCTGCAATAAGGTCCTCCATTGTGCATGTGGCAGGGCTCAGGTTGCATTGCAACAGGTGGTCAGTGATTTTCTCCTCTCCACACTCACATGTCATGGATTCTATTTTGTAGCCCCATTTCTGAAGGTTGGCTCTGCATCTTGTGGTGCCAGAGTGCAGTCTGTTCAGTGCCTTCCAAGTCGCCCAGTCCTCTGTGTGCCCAGGGGGGAGTCTCACATTTGTTATCAGCCATTGGTTGAGGTTCTGGGTTTGAGCCTGCCACTTTTGAACTCTCGCTTGCTGATGTGTTCCAGCGAGTGTCTCTGTAGATCTTAGAAAACTATTTCTAGATTTAAGTTGTTGACGTGCTGGCTGATACCCAAACAGGGGATGAGGTGGAGATGTCTCTGCCTTGGTCCTTTCACTATTGGCTGCTACTTCCCGGCGGATGTCAGGTGGTGCAATACCTGCTAAGCATTGTAATTTCTCCAGTGGTGTAGGGCGCAGACACATGGTGATAATGCGGCATGTCTCATTAAGAGCCACATCCACTGTTTTAGTGTGGTGAGATGTGTTCCACACTGGGCATGCATACTCAGCAGCAGAGCAGCACAGCGTAAGGGCAGATGTCTTCGCTGTATCTGGTTGTGATCCCCAGGTTGTGCCAGTCAGCTTTCATATGATATTGTTTCTAGCACTCATTTTTGCTTGATGTTCAGGCAGTGCTTCTTGTAGGTAAGAGCACGGTCCAGAGTGACTCCCAGGTATTTGGGTGTACTGCAATGCTCCAGTGGGATTCCTTCCCAGGTGATCCTCAGCGCTCGGGGTGCTTGTCTGTTCTTGAGATGAAAGGCACATGTCTGTGTTTTGGATGGGTTGGGGATCAGCTGGTTTTCCCTGTAATAGGCAGTAAGAGCACCTAGAGCTTCGGAAAGCTTCTGTTCTACATCTCAAAGCTCCCTGCTTGAGCAGTAATGGTACGATCATCCGCATAGATGAAACTCTCTGTCCTTCTGGCAGTGGCTGGTCATTTATGTAGATGTTGAACATGGATGGAGCAAGTACGCTCCCCTGAGGCCGGCCGTTCTTCTGTTTCCACCATCTGCTTCTCTGGCCCTGGAACTCAACAAAAAAGGTCCTGTTTTGTAGCAGGTTTCCTATGAGGCGGGTGAGGTGGTAGTCCTTTGTGATATTATAAATTTTTCTCAGGAGGAGGCGGTGGTTCACAGTATCATAGGCTGCTGACAGGTCTATGAAGACAGTTCCTGTGATCTGCTGCCTTTTGTGTTGGTGTATCAGGCTGAATGGAAAAGGATTAGTAGTTAGTAGCTGACATGTCAGTGAATCTGTTCTGGGCTTTGCTCCAAACTGTAAATTGACTGTCCAAGGCACTGAACATTTTGAGGATAGAGATCAGTGCCTTGGGTAAGACCTTTAAAATTCAGGCAAAACCTGGGACTGATGTTGACAAGATGATGGGGCAAGTGGAGCATAAAAAATAGAAGTAACTAAAATAAATATTTAGTTATTTTAAAGGAAAGAACAATAAAACTAATTGTAAAAATTGAAACTATAATTGATAACCACCTCCCATGGCTTTGTAAATATCACACTTTTACTATGAGCAATTAACTATGTCTTAAAATGCAATTTATTGGGCTGCTTATAAATCAGTGGTTCAAATTATTGTTGAATATATTTGTCATTTTTGTGTGTAGAGGGGATTTTTTAAATCTATTTTTACCAATCCCATTTGCAAATTGTGAGTAATTATTTTCAAACCAAAAGAAAATTGACCCAACTGTATACAAGCCAAATTCAACAGGTACAACTCTTCTCAGGAAGGAATAGATCATGCTTTACCTTAGTATAGATATTAAAGGGGAAAAGAGGTGTCAATTTAAACTGAGAATTAAAATGATTGAATGCTAAGGACTCAGATTCAGCTTTTTAAAAGCTGTTTATTCAAAATATGCACCTCAATACATACATATTCCATTTTTAAAATATCAAGCATTCTCTGTCGCAAATAAGGAGGAAAAGTAATAAATTCTAATCAAAAACAAATTGAAACCACATTTTTATCACTATCAACATTTGGCTCAACAGCTTTCCATGGACATTTATTCCAAACACCCATTTAGAGTGTTTCCAGAGGTGGATTATACATCTATATATGTGTTTCCTCTTTAATAAGGGAACTTGCTGCATTATGTTATATCTAGCCCTTGCCTTGCCTGATTTCTATACTGAATTCTTGTCAGTATTTCAGTTGTATCTGTCAGTACACATCCCAAGTGCTTCCAGTTGCATTATCCACTTCCTTTATAGTCATCCTCTGCTCTTCTTCAAATCATCTGGTACTGTTACTTCTTGATGGGATCATATAGGTCATTTTTCATTCATTCAGCTGAAGTCCTGCTCTCCCCATTCCTTCCCGCAGTTGGTGAAACATATGTTTGATATCTCTTTCTCATTTGCCAGGGAGAGAAAATGGCTTGACGTGAGTGTTAACAAATATATTGCCAGGAAATGGAAAGTGTAGAAAATATCTTTGAGGTACCACAACATTTATTATAGTTGCTCCTGAAACGGTCATGATGGAACATATCTCATTAACATGCTTTTTTTTTGTTAACAATTGCAACAAGGTTGAAAAACATTATCTTTGGGACAACTTGACCCAAGTGAGGTTGTTTCTAAAGGGCCATTTTTATATTTGATGTTTTATTTTTCAGATCTACCTTTCTCCCCTGTCCCATCCCACCCACATTTTGTATTTTGTGTTGGCAGTTTAGAGCCATGCATATATGTAAAGCAATTTATCTTTTTCCAAAATGAACATATTATTTTGATAGTTCCAAATTTGCTTCATGCATTTATATTTCCAGGAAAGTATGATGCCCAGGATCGCTACTTGCAATTTTATCTACCCAAATCCTAGAAAATATGTCATTTCTGTGGATGTTCTAGATCATCAAAGTGATTCTGTGCTATGCTTCCACCAGAAGTTACCATAGGGTTCTAATAAAGGATCTAGCAAGCTCAAGAGAAGATAGCTCCCTAGGCATTTTCAGGTTTTCCAGAGTAACTGTATGGTAATTCCCAGAAGAAATTGTTCATTTCAGTTAGAGTTTGCTGTTATTTGCTGTTTCCAGTGGAGCCCCCAGTGAAGCAATGGGTGAAACCCTTGTGCCAGCAGGACTGAAGATCAACAGGTCAGAGGTTCAAATCTGGGGAGAGCGTGGATGAGCTGCCTATGTCAGCTCCAGCTCCCCATGCGGGGACATGACAGAAGCCTCCCACAAAGATGGTAAAAACATCAAAACATCCAGGCATCCCTTGGACTATTGCAGACAGTCAGTTCTCTCACACCAGAAGCAAGTTGCAGTTTCTCAAGTTGCTCTTGACACGAATAATAATAATAGTGTAAGTTCAGAGAATATTCCCTGTGGATATAACTTGTTATCATACCTCATATTTGCTGATGGTCCCACATCCAAGTACCAAACAAGGCTGACCTTGCTGTTTTCTTCTGTCCTAGCTTAACTTTTGACTAATGCCCAGTTAGCTCTTGGGATAAATTGGATATAGGGGATAAACTAAATGCCATATTAATTTTGTGAATGTGTAATTTTGTGAACGTGTTGAACTCTAAAAAGACAAATCAAGGCCTGAATTCTTACAAGAAACCAAGATAATAAGATGAAGCTATCATATGTGTGATGTACCATGAGATGATGGCTGGAATCCAGTTGGAGTATTATGAATGCATATTATACACTCAAACCGGCTGGATCAAACCTAAGATCAACTGTTTCATCTTCTCCCACCTGTTGTAGCAAATCTAGCTTTCATTTCCCAACAAAGGTACATTTACTAAATATTTGAGCCAGGAACAAAAGCATCACATACCTCCTATTCATCATAAATGTCAATACGAAGAAGTATATTTCAGTGGTCAATGGTGTCTCTGAGGTCAGTGGATTGGTGAACCTAATGTGAGTTTCAGTACAGATTTTAAAGGTACTATTCCAGATGCTGAATCTATTTGGGGAATGGGGTCTAGAAGTTTAGATAGCTCTTTTAAAATCCAGAATAAACTCCAGGAAGCATTTGATTGCCCTATTGCCACAGAAGCAGTATGTGGTGATCAACAGCTATGGCCATTATATTTAAAATGGTGCTTCCCTAAAAGAAAGAAACCAGATTTTTAAAAATGCTTCCTAGCTGGTCGCATTGCTGTGTGGCTTACCAACAACTGTGCTACTGTCGCAATAAGCCATAGGATTGGGCCACCTGTACTACGATATGATGTGGAAACAGCATTAAAACCTTATTCCTATTAAACCCTTGGCAAGGAGTGCTACATTCAGGGAGTCACGTACATCTTGAGAACGGATCCCTTTAATGAGTTTTAGTTACTAAACAGAATCGCCTGCTATTCCTTGCTGTAAATCTTCCTTCGAGTACAAAAGCCTGCTTGTGATGTTGGTGGGGGAGGTTGTAAGGTAACAAGACTAATCAGGACTTCACTGTGAAAGCAAATATATCCAATTAACAGCTATTAAAGAAGAATTTTATGGCACCATGCACAGTGAAGGCCATTATATCTAGTGGAAATTAATCTTAATTATTTGTACCCGTGTACATACATGCAGAGGGAAGCAACTCACATTAATCTACATTAAATGTAATACACCGTTGGTGTATTATCTATTCAGAGTCAGAATTGACTGCTGGGCCCTGCGTACGTATCGACGGTGCTAAGCCAAGTAATTGAAGTGCAGCATGTTCCAAAGACACAATTTGTTCCATGCGTAATAAATCAACGGGCAGAATCTTTTACATAATTAAAAACAAAGGCAAAAACAATAAAATACAACCCTCTCTTTTCAGAAAGCTGAGAGGAGAAACAGATGTTATAAAGGTTTGCGATGCACTTTTAAGGAGGCCCTAAGCACATATAAATCTGTGTTTCTCGGTAGTTTTTAATAGCAGCAATTAGGAAGGGGCAAACATTGCAGCACTGTACCATGTGGTTAATATTGCTCATTCATGATAGCCAGGATTATAGGATTATCAGCTCAGCAGTTCCAGGGGGTTAGTTATGTTGTCGAAAAGCTATGGCACCAGACACAATGAAGGAGGTGTTTCCTGCTTTGGATTCTCACCTAATGATCAGACACATGCACAAACAGATGTTCAAGATTTCAGGAGCTTGGATAAATAGGGGATGCAATAAGCTCCAGCTGTTTGGCTCTTCTGTTGCAATGTTCAAGGACATTCTTCTTACCAGGAAGTAATCTTGGTATTTACAGAAAACAAAAAGCTAAAATCCAATTTAATTGATTAATTCTTTGGGGGAATAGATTGTGATACCACTGATGTAATGCCACAAGATGCTTGGCTCAACAACAGTACATGTAAAAAAGATTTTAGAGTCTTTGTGGACAACAAGATGAACATGAGCCAACAGTGTGATGCAGCAGCTAGAAAGCCAATAGGATTTTGGACTGCATCAAAAGGAGTATAGTGTCTAGATCGAGGGAAGCCATGGTGTCTTTGTATTCTGCTTTGGTTAGACTTCACCTGGAATACTATGTCCAATTCTGTGGTGCTCAGAGAAATTGACAAGCTGATAAGGTGCCTAGAGGAGGGCAACTAAAATGATCAAAGGTCTGGAGATCATGTCCTATGAGGAACATCTTCAAGAACTGGGTATGTTTAGCCTGCAGAAGAGAAGGTTGAGAGGAGACATGATAGCCATATATAAGTATGTAAAAGGATGTCTTAAGGAAGAGGAAGCAGGCTTGGAAACTAGGACTTGGAGCAATGGGTTCAAATTACAGGAGAGGAGATTCTACCTGAACATTAGGAAGAACTTCCTGATTGTAAGAGCTGTTCAGCAGTGGAACTCTCTGCCTCAAAAGTGAATGGAGGCTCCTTCCTTGGATGCTTTTAAACAAAGGCTGGATGGCCATCTGTCAGGGGCACTTTGTACTTTTCCTGCATAGCATGGGGTTAGACTAGATGGCCCATGTGGTCTCTTCCAAGTCTATGATTCTATGATTCTATGTTTCCCACATTGATCAGCACACACATCATGATCATTATCATCATCATCAGAAATGCATATACATATATTTTCACACAGATGTACTTGTGTGCATGCACATACACTTTTTAACACCATGTTTAAGATAATATCTATTTTATCGATTAAATAGCTGTGTGGTGAATATCTAGTTTGTGACCAACAATTTTAAATCCTATTGAATAAATCCATGCAGTCTCCTAGGGCCCTTCCACACAGCCCTATATCTCAGAATATCAATGTAGAAAATCCCACATTATCTGAGTGTGGACTTTGATAACTCAGTTCAAAGCAGATATTGTGGGATTTTCGGCCTTGATATTCTGGGATATAGGGTTGTGTGGAAGGATCCCTATTCTATTTCCAGAAGTGATAGTCTTTGAGATTACAAGAAAATTAGGTTGCCAGCAACAGACCCTCACTCTTTGTTTTCATAGAAGGACTGTAGGCTTTGATTTTGAACATCTAATTTAACTCACAATTCCCATCCTGCAGATGTTCTCGACCAGTTTCCATAATCCACTATTATTGGCCAGGTTAGCCCCACAATCAGCTGTTGGAGAGTAGAAGTGGTTGGTAGCCCAGTGACCAGCTGCATTACTATTCCTGGATGCAAAGGAATGACATCATCATCTGTGATGTCTAGATGACCCTTGAAACATCCCAAATTATGCTTGTGGCTGTGCATCTATTTGGGAACATAGGTGGATGCAGTTATACCTCCTGATCCCCTCTTTCACCATCTAGTAAATGGTTGCATAGGGGGAGATACAACAGCTCTCCCCCTATGCAACATTTCCACAGGTGTGAGGGAAATGCAGGTTAGTTACACCTCTATGGGACTTTAATATATGATTTTGAATCCAGAATCTCAACCAATATGTATTTAAGCAACCATTTTTGAAATATATTTTTTCTTTATAAAACTCAAGACTGATTGGAAAATATTTATGTGCACATGAGAAAGTGAATTGATTAGATATAGATTAAGTAGACTGCATATTACATGTAAGAAGGGTATAAGGATTTCATGCTTGCTTACTCATATTGCTTGCGTTTATGTTCAATTGTTAGGCAGGTAGGTCTACATCATTGGTGAATGTGATGCATTACAAGTAGGAATAGAAGGATCAGTTTGTATTCAGCCCAAGTCACTGTGGCATGCGATCCTTTGTTACCCTGTTTTGTTTCTCCCATTTCTTCATTAAACTCCTTCTATAAGACGGAACATCTATGCAAAAATTCACACAGAAATGCACATTTTGAAGATATTATCCAACAACGTACTCATTTATAAACATGCTTCTCTCAAAACTTTATTTCTAAAGGTATGTGTATCCTCTTGGGGGCCCAGATAAGCACTGCAAAATGCAGAACAAATGTGAAATCCAAAAGATAACTGCATTTTGATCTTCATATTAGGTATGGATTAGGGCAGTCTGTATTGGAATTCACAAAGATCAAATTCCATGTTTTAGGAGCAGGCCTATAAAACAGTGGCAGATTAAATCCTTCCCTGTGCAGGTAATTTTAGGAAATCTTGAAGTGACAGAGCAGTCTCTGCATGGATGCTGAAGTCCCCTAGTACAACAAACCAAGGGAACTCCAACACCACCAACAAAACCAACTCAGTCGGCTCAGGAAGTGAGATTGCTCAGTGGCAGGGTAGTGAATAATTAGAAATATCACTTAATTTTAATTTTGAGTTTCAGGGACTTATGTAAAAGTAGCAAAATATGTTAAAACATACTATAAATAATGACTTAGATCTCATTGCTAGTTTCAACAAGAGCAGATCCATTAGAACAAAGTAATTAACATAGGTATTTACTTAAACTATACAACAATTGATCTGTACTGATGAACACTGGCAATTGGACTTAGGCCAATGGATTTATTAGAGTTTTGCATAAAAGAGGGTAAAACACTTCCCACTTCCCCTATGTGCTGTTTTTTTCTTAGCCAAAACATCCACTAAGCTAGTTTTTTTTTCCCAAAAGAGAAAAAATGCACCTTAATCCACCTTTTCTAGTCATGGGTTGAAAAGCAGCTTGGAGAGAGTGGTTGTAAAAGCCACGCCAGATCTCCAGTACTTTCATAGCATCATAGAGCAATAGAGTTGAAAGAGACTACGTGGGTCATCTAGTCCAAACCCCTGCAAAGAAAGAATATTTAGACTTTCCTGTGACTGTGTCCTAGACTGTGTGTCTGTCCTGAAGAAAGTCTTACTGAATTCACTGGTCTTACTCCCATGCTAAGGTGTGAATCATTAGTCTCATTGCACCAATAGGCCAAGTTGTGACTAGTGGCACCTATGAAAGCATCGAGATTAGGTTTATCCGCTGGTGAGAACAAATCTCTTCTTGCAAGAGGATTACTTTATTTTTTTTCCATTTCTTTATTACATTTATATCCCATCTTTATGCAATATTCAGTGGCTTGCATGTGATGTTTCAGGTGACTCCCCCATACAAGCACTGATGAGAACCAGACTGCTTAGCTTCTGTAAAATGGCTGCATTATATGTTTTCATTCCATGCTCTCCTTTTGATTACCCATGCACTGCTGCCTAGGGAGTTATTGCCATATAAAAATGCATTTATTTATGTAATGGTGTCATTACAGTTGCTATGTTTCTCACCAAGCATGCTGATATATTCAATCTACTCAGGAAGCAGGGACACTGAAGTTGTGTGGGATAACAATATGGATCATATTAAGTCGGTCCAGGGCTAAGATGTATTATTAAGACGACTAGGCCTCATTGAATAAAGCAAAGGGAGCATGCTGAACTCCCTGAAGTAAGTGAGGTACACATGTGTAAAATGCAATTATCTCCCATTTTTCACAAGCATATATGGTATGGCGGATATGCCTGCTCATGCAAAAAGGAGCAATAAAGCTGGGTTATTTTGCTTTTGTTGAAAAAATAACTATGGTTGTGTGAGCAAGGAAAAACAAACTACAGCTGGATTCAGCTGAAAATATCTCAATCCAGTCAGATTAGTTTCAATGGAAATATCACTGCAAACAGCTTTGTGCACTTTCAGCACACTTGTTTTGTTTTGATTTTCAGTCTGAGTTTTTGGAAAAAAATATTAAATGTATTGAATTTTAGCAAAAACTAAACAATGACATCATCATTCTTCAAGTCATAAAACTAAACTACATAGGATATACACTGAACTTGAATGGACCAGATTGGACCAGTTACTTATGTAGGTCCAGATATATCTTTATGGATGTCTATGAACCTATGAAATGAATTGGCTTTGCTCAGGAACTTTGAAAATTGAATTCACCAGGTAGCATTTTAGAGAAAGGACTTTGAGTAAGATGAAGAGCACTGATATTTTAAAAAAAAGAAATGCAACAAGTTCCTGTTTTGTAGATTCGAAATGTTGAAAAATAAGGG
This sequence comes from Anolis sagrei, assembly GCF_037176765.1. Lineage (NCBI taxonomy): Eukaryota > Metazoa > Chordata > Lepidosauria > Squamata > Anolidae > Anolis > Anolis sagrei. The sequence goes on along the minus strand of NC_090021.1, from coordinate 217,582,942 downwards.
TTCAATTTCCTAGCCAGTGTGAAGATATGTGGAGTTCTTCGTTGTATAATTCCTACTGAAAGGTCAAATTTTCATTGTCAGAAGAGGTGACTCTGCCCATAAGGATGTCACAACAGCATAATACCAACCTTCAGTGTTCAGTAGAGCCATCATTGTTTAAAGCAGCTGTTTTAACAATTCCCTGTGACAATTGCCCCAAGTAGATCCAAATTGAAAAGTACCTGAGCAAAGTCAATTGTGCCATTACTTGGGGTGGTTGTAATAGTTTGCAGACACCACTAAATGCAGTTGAAGCAGGGACATTTGAAATCAAGATTGCTTGAGAAGTATGACTAGTGGTTGAAGCCCATAAAGCAATAGGTTGTAATCAATCATAGAAGAGGGAAGATGGAATGAATTAAAGAGGGAGAGACAATATAATTGTTCAAAGCTCAATTTATCAGCATAATCTGTCAACTTCCCACGCCTCCTTATCATCCACTTGCTCTTAGCCTGATGTAACACATGCAAATATGTACTGCTGTAAAACGTTCTCCATAAAACTGTTAATTGCTACACTACATGGTCTTGATTGAGCCTGGTGAACATATGGCCCTCAGGAAGTTGTTGGACTCAAACTCCCACAAGATTTGCCTATAGCTAGGCATGATGTGATCTGTAGTTTCATGTCTTGTTCCTCACAATACTCAAAAACCAGGCCCTTAAACTCAGAATCATAACTTTTAAACAAGCCTAAACTAAAACTGGAACATAAAAAAGAAAGAATGTTTATTCAAAAAGGAGCTTGCTGGTGACTAGATTTTTTGGACTACAGATCCCAAAGATCCCATGGCCAGTGTAATTAATGATTATGGAAATTGTGCCAAACAGCTATGGGAGTGGTTCTCATATTTTGGAGTTAGTATCCCAACCAAGCCATGTTGCTTGGCCAATAGTGAAGCATTTTGGGAGCTGGAATCTAAAATATATGAAGGGTCAAAGACTAAGAACTACTGAGTTGTTGAAGAAATGACCATGAGCAAGGACTGTGAGTGGAGAATTATCTGGTGGGTAGAACCACCAAGAAGGATCACAGACTGAGAACCACTGAGAACCACAGTATTATTGAAGATAGTCTACACACCAGTTAATTTTAAGGATGCTTCATACTTTCAGTAGCTCAATGCATTCCTGGTCCTCCATTAGAATGATATTTTCAGTAGAGTGAAATTGCATTCATGCCCTGATTGTAGACTTTCCTCAACTACCAAAGATCTACCTCTAGTTCAGCAATCTGATTCCAGCATGGCTCTTACATCTTAGAACAGTATTGTTTGCATGTAAAAGAAAAGGAGGCAATTTTGTAGGGTGATTGCATCAATTGATTCCTAGTTTTGTTTGTGATGGATGGATGGATGCTGAAACAAACAAACAAACAATATCCCCTCCAACATTTCACAGATGATAACTGCATTATATGTGCCCAATCAATATCAGATTATTGTCAAGATGGCAACAGTTTATTTATCAAGAACTTTTGACAGGTTGCAGCAGTTTGGTTTTGCCTGAGCCTACTAGAAAGGGTAGGATTTGCCTTCTCCATTCCTCTCCCCCTCCCACTGAGTTAATTGGGTGCAAAGTATTTTTGCACATAAAATTCAGTTTATAGCAACTAAAGTAAGTGGAAGACAAAGGGAAAAGTGGGAGGAGGAGAGAATAATAGGGACATTTTAAAAGCAGCTGAAAAGTGGGATGAAAGTGGGACATTTTAAAAGCAGCTGAAGAGGTGGGATTCATTTGGGACTATCTCTGCCAAATTGGAACAGTCGAAATGTATTGGACTACTGCCACTACTGAGACCCATTATATGTCTGTTGCATTTTATTTAAAGGGAATTTAACATTCTTTCTATTTTGTAATATTGTTCCATTTTGATTTTAACTAGCTGAAGGAGAGAGAACTTGACCAAAAAGAGAAGAAAAAACTCTTTCCCAGACTCTAGAAACTTGTCACTGCAAGCCAATCATCAAACCACTAAAGTTACTGACACAGAGTGTTCAAGTCTTTGTAATTCATTACATTCTACAGAGTCACTGAAAGCTGGTCAGAAAGCTCTAAAGTGCTGATAGCCAGAGTTAAAGCCTTTCATAATTCATTTTATTATACAGACAGTCTGTATTAGTGAGGCCATTTTTCATTTTAAAGTCATGTAAAACCTTGAAGAACTTCCCAAAACTAAAAAGATCTCTACAAGAGGAAGCTTATGTAGAGAGGCAGTAGGAGCAAATCTTGCTGGGGCATGCATATAGAAACATCAATCTGTGGTGACAGAAAGACCTCTCTTGAGTCTTACTCCTGGATTACTTTGGTTATCAGTTCCCTTGGATGTTAGGCCAAGCTAGACCCAAGTGCATAGGCAAAGGGCCAATACACTCCTCCCATATCCTTCTCACTTAGTTGTCATAGCAGGCATAAGCATAAAAATGGGATCATAGCTAGATGCCTTTCCTTGGCATGGGAGAGAAGCTGCAGGAAGCATGTGGGTTTCTGGCTGTTTCCTGTCATCCATCTTAAGCAAAGTTTAACTTTTGGGTGAAGATAATACTTTTTGAATCTGTAAAACCAGTGATGTGTAGAAGTCCAAAGGAGTCTCTCTAGGCCACAATATAGGACAAACATGTTAGAGTACATGCAGGAGGTATAAAAAGGTACCATGACCACATTTAATGGCATCAGGGTGTGAAGAGAGATCTATAGGTTCTTTCAAACTGATCTAATAAAACATGGATACTCATATTGTAATTTCTTGGGTTCATTTAGTTCAACCATCTTTTGTTCCATTCTTTTGGGGGATGTTTGTAGCAATTCCATGGATCTACGTAAGGTCTTCTAGAGGAAGTATGGCTGTGGTTTGCTCAGGTGGTTCCATGGTGTCAATGTTTCTCCATTCTGAATTGTTTTATTCATAGCTATAGCTCTATGGGCCCACTTTTCTCATTTCTGAAATGTTTTATTCGTATTTATAGCACTAAAGTTCTTCTTTTCAGATAAGCGCAACACAAATATTTTCCTTCATTTAAAATTACTGCTTCTGTGTTACTTTAGACATCTTCTACCTCCTTGTTAACACTTTTAGAAACATCGCTTAAACATCTCAGCCTGAGTTTTTTTCAGGAATAGCATTCTATTTCAATCCTATGGTGTGCTCTACCATATTTAATCAATCAGAATGATTGACAAGAACAATAGTTGGATCTCCCAGCAGTTGCTCTGACTCATTCTTTCTTATTCCAGTTTCATTGCTCAATCAAATCCATATGTCCAGAGTTTTGTGTTTTGTGTGTGTATGTATGTAAGTGGGGGCTGCAAAGCTTTGGCGATGTAATATAATAACACTTCAGCAGAATCAGACACCATCAAATTGCAAAGGAGACGACAATGCTGGCTTTAAGTAGAGGGAGAAATCATGCAAGGCATGCAGCAAACAATAAAGTTTTATGGACTATCCAAGATGGCCTTAAGTACAAAATAAGAACATTTGTGGTTTAGCACTGGAAACAGAGTGGGAGTAGTGAATCACAGAAGAGTGAAACTGAGCAGTTCTGAATGCCTTATGAAGAAGGAATTGTCTCGGTAGAACAACATTGTACTTTGTATAGTTGAAATCCCAGGTTCATCCCTGGTATTTGCATGAGAAGAAGTTTGAGTAAAGATACAAAAAGTAATACCCTATCTGTTCCTCCAGAAATCTGCTTCCAGCAAGGCACAAAGTATTCATACAATCAGAAAATCATAATATTGAGACAGATGGATTCAAACTGTTAGACATGATCAGCTATGAAGCCAATACAATGCACAGAGTTGTAGACAGTTCTTACTATCAGGAAGTTCTTCCGAAAGTGGAGGTGGGATCTCTTTTCCTGTAGTTTGAATCCATCTCCTAGTCTCTGAAGCAGGTCACAACTTCATTAAAACACTCTTTCAAATATTTAAACATGCACTTCCCTCAGCTTTCTACTCTCCGAGCAAAACCTACCCAACTTTCCCATAGGAATTGACTTCCAGGCCTTTGATAATTTTGTTCACCTTTCCCTGGACACATTCCTACTTTTCAATATCCTTCTTGAATTCTGGTGACCAGAACCGGACACAGTATTCCAACTAGAGTGGTACTATTTCTTCCCTTGACTTAGATTCTATACTTCCTTGATGTAGACTCTGTACTTCCCTTGGTCTAGACTCTGCTCTGGTTTGGCCGAAGATCACACTGGTTTCTTTACAAATAAACTTGTCAATGACACTGGAATTATGATGGAGGTGGCTTCTAAAGCTACAAGACTTTAAGGTTAAGTGGGCGCATTAGTTCCCCAGGAGACCTTGGGGATGCACTCTTGATGCACTCTTTTTTTTGGGGGGGGGGGATGTTTCTGTATGTTTTGTAGGTTTTATTCCTGCATTGGGCTGCTCTGTGCCTAGGAAGGACATATAACAAAAAAGTGACCCAGCCAGAAAAACTATTGATTCACTACCTGATTTTTAAACCTCTCCTAGGCCTAAAGCAGCTCAAAGGGCTCTGCAACACAGCAAAATTGTCTCTCCCCACCTCCCCACATAGGGTGTTCGGGAGGATTTTATGGCACACACAATAAATGAAATGTTTTTTAAAAATATTTTATTTTATCCCTGAAGGTCACAAAAAGCAGCCCTGATACCATTTTCAGCCCACTGCTGGCACACTGCCTACCCTTACACCCTGAGGCTAAAGCTATATCTAAGGCTCAGGGTACAAACCACTTTTTGAAAAGCCCAACTGAACTGATGGACTTCCATAACCATATGTTTGGCCACTAAGGACCAATAGACCTTGAGATTGATTCAATAGGGCTCATTTTATGACCTCAACATGAATGTAGCCATGGAAAGGATTTCACTAATGAGATGCTAAAAGGATCTATCACATCGACTCATCTAAATGTCAAAACCATGTGTTGAAGAACTGGGAAAGAGAGATGCAAGTAAGACATGACAACAATACTACATGCTTACAGCATATAGCAGAAAATTCACTATGCAAAGTATCTCATTAGTTGTGAAGGTTGTCTGCAACATGAATTGAATATGACACCTATAGGACTCCCCAAATTGGTACACACTAGATAGACTGCAATCACCATAATCCCAACCTAGCAACAGAGACTGAATACAATCATATATATAGTCCAATATATCTAGATGGCACCTGCTCAGAAAAGCATAAGATATGGTCCAAGAAGCACTACACACACACACACACACACACACATACACAATAATGGCCAGTAGCTTCATTTTAAAACCGAACAAGTTTCCTCAGCAATACCATTGCCTTGGCACCATGACTTTTTTCTTTCATTCTTTCTTTTTGGTGCCCTGGGCAGTTTTGAGGATTTTGGTTGCTATCATTATATGAGCCTTTAATAAGATAGTTTTTCTCCTGCAACTTGAGCTGATCTTTGTTCCCACAACCTCCTGGCGATTTTCACAGATGATAGATGATGCTGTAAATGAAGTGTGCAGAAAAGAGCAACCTTCCTGTTGCAGACAAATTACTTTCTCGCTTCCATAGGTTGTATGCTTGTTATTCTCCCCTCCCTGCACCGCTTCCAACCTCCCTTTGCAATCTGTATTGGGGCAAAATGTTACATAATAAGTGATTAAAGATCAATGATGACTAAGAAGGTAAGTGATCAAATATTTCACTGGATAGACACGTTCACATCATTTATCTCACTTTTCTCAGGGAAGAATTTATTCCAAATTTCTCAGCTATTAGTCTAAAGTAAATACAGTCTCAGATTCAATTACTGATTTCCCTTTTTTTAGGGACTTATCTGAGGTCAGATTAACCTGAGATTTGCAAAGCCTCAGAGCATATGTCTAATGTTAAGATTGCTTCAACAGATCCAATATCTTAGAGAGCATCATCACACATATGTAGTCTCCTTTCTTGCTCTGTTTAATATCCACTATGTGTCTCCACCTGTTTAAGATTATGTAACAAAGATTTGGGTGTAAACAGCAAAGCACTTGTCTCTTCTATCTAAATTAGATGTAATATGGCCTTCATATCTGTAGGGGATACATTCCCAGACTTTGTGTGGATACATGAAACTATGGATAATAGTGAACCTTCTTGAAATGAAGAACATATTTTGTCAGATATGAATAGGTGAACTGTAGATACCAGTCAAATACACATGGAATTATGATGTATTAGCTCTTATTTGGAGGAGAAGCTGAATTAAACCAGATTACAAGTGCACAGGAAATCGTAATACTATATACATCTACTGGTAGATCTCTAAGGAGAAGTTTCTACGTGTTTTATTGTTCTTGTGTATCTTCATCTCCGGTGGACATGTAGGGAAGCCCAGAAATATTGGAAAGGGGTCCATGAAGAATGTCAACTAATTTTCAAAAATACGTTTTTAAGAAAACCGGAATATTACTTATTAGGAATTACCAATGGGGATTTAAAACTGGACAAGAATTTTATTTTATTCATATACATGACAACTGCCATTAGAATAAGCTATGCAAAATATTGGAAGCAGAAGGAAGAACCGGAGAAGGACCAATGGATAAAAAAGTTAAATGAAATGAAAGACATGGACACATTAACTTTTTTTATTAAAGAGAAATACAGGAAATCCGGTTAACCAAACAAACTGGTTACAAGTGGATGAATATATAGAAAAGAGACATAAAGAACTGTAACTGGGAATATTACATAACTATGAATTATAAAAGTGGTTAATTAGATATTAGGAAGATTATATAGACAATACAGAAGAAACCCATGCAGAATTAGAAGGAAGTCACAGGACTTTTTTTCCCTCAGCTATAACAATTTTTTGGACATGTACATCTTTTTTCTACATATTGGGTTATTTTCTCTTCTTCTCCTTTTTTAGATAAACATTTCTATCTCTCTATTTTCCTACTTTTCTTGAAAACACAATGTTCCCCCTCTTTACTTGGTTACTATATTATTTACTCTATACTAATAAAAATATTTTTTTTAAAGTTGTTTTACCATTTAATGGTGATCTTATGCCGTGTGGTTTTCTTGGCAAAGTTTATTCAGTGGGGTTGCCCTTACTTTCTTGGGAAAACAGGAAGAATATGACTTGCCCAAGGTCATCTAGTGGTTTCAGGGCTTGAGCAGAGATTTAACCCCTGGTCTCCAGAGTCATAGTCCATTGCTCAAACTACTACACCACATTACTTTCACATCTCCTCATTTTGTTAAGTTTAAATATATGCCAGTAAATTATACTGGACCCCACAGATATGCAAGTGATTGGGCCACAGTCACCACAGCCATGAGCTCATCCGTTGTGCAAAGGTTGATAAACTTCTCACTAGATAAGTCAAAAGTGTGAGAGGGGGCTGTTGAGATGACTTCAATCTCAGGAAAAGCATCACCACCTCTGCAACTCTTTTTACAGTTTGTGCTCCCTCTTCTACTAATCAGTTTCTGACTCACAGGATTTGCACAATTTATTTCTATTGTTAATCAATAGTAGTCACAGCAAAAACCACCATGTTTTTATTAATTAGGAGCTTTAAAAAGCAAGCTGAATTTGGAAGTGAACCTTGTAGTCTTTATTTATTTATTATTATTATTATTATTATTATTATTATTTCGGTTTCTTCTACCCCGCCCTTCTCACCCCGAAGGGGACTCAGGGCGGCTTACAAAGGCACAATTCGATGCCAACATCACATAACAGTAGTAACACAAAATAATATCAATTAAACAGTTGAAACAGTTAAACAACAATTCCTGCATTACAGCCCTAAAACCAATAAAACCAATAAAACAATACAAACCTAATTACTCCTCATAGACGGTCAGCATTCGCTATCTCATAGTCCAAATCCCAATTCCATATTGTCAGTCCTGTCAGTTCTAGTCGTTTGATTGTCCTTATCTAGTTGTCAGATTGCCCAAAGGCCTGGTCCCAAAACCACGTCTTTACTTTCCTCCTGAAGGAGAGGAGGGATGTTGATGCCCTAATCTCTCCCGGGAGTGAGTTCCACAGGTGAGGGGCCACCACCGAGAAGGCCCTGTTTCTCGTCCCCTCCAACCTCACTTGTGATAGTGGTGGGGTCGAGAGCAGGGCCTCCCCAGATGATCTCAGACTCCGGGGTGGGATATTGAGAGTCTTCATACCACTAAACTAAGTAACATTGCAAGAAGTTGGGAGACTGAACTCCTGTGCTTTGAAGAAGGAGAAAGAGAAGGAGGAGAAGAGGAGGAGGAAGGAATTTTATTTGTTGCCCGTCTCTCTTCGTGGCTCAAGGCAGATTACAACACTGCTAAAAACACAAAATCATGTAAAATATTCTACAAAATAATATATTCAAACGTATTTCTACAAAACACATATTTAAATACATAGAACAAAAATTAAGCATGAGAACCAAGTTTAAAATTTGTGATTAAAACTGTCTGGTTAATCATTATGTGGTGGTGGGAATTTTAGTATGTCTGCTTCCTCTTTTTCTTTACAGTACTCTGGGCTAGCAGAACTTCTCTCAAAGACATATTTTCCAGCCTCCCTCCAGAATGACCTTGTTTCCATTGTTGAAAAGCACTCTTCTTCCTCTGTCTCAGTTTTGAAATATAATAGTTAATAAAAGGCTACCTTAGGCAAGGGAGACTTCACAGGCTGTTTCTCAGCATGAGCAGGCATTTCACAACACTGTACAAAAATACTGGAGTGTGAAAGGACTGTGCTTTCCCTCAGGCTCACGGGATATTACAACACCTACTGACCATCAGATTCAAGACTACCATATGCCCCCACCCTTTGCCATGAACTTATTAGAAAGGGCTGCTCTCTACACCTGAAAGAGCCATTTTTGGGTTATAATGCAATATCTGGTGTTATAGTGTAAGCTCAGTAGTGTATTGTGGCATGCAGGCCAGCTTAAATTTGCTCTTCCTTTCTTTTTGAGGTTTATGACCCACTGTTAGCATTTTCTGTGACAGATAGAGAAACTTAGCACTTAGATGAAGTTGGTCATTACACTTGATACTTCGTGACTAAGAAACTGTGGATTGTGGCACTGAATCCAGTGTCAATATTAAGATAAGTGTAAAATAAAATACAACCTCCATATCCATGGAATCGATATACTCTGTTTCATTTATCCATTGTTTTACATATTCACTGAGGACCTCCTGAGCATGCTACACTCTGTCATTGTTTGCTGTATTGAAAATAATAGTGTTTGTCATTATCCATGGTTTCATGTATCCATGTGAAGTCTTGGAGCATGTCCCCCATGGACATGAACGTCATACTGTAAAGTATCTCAACTTCCTCCAAAAATCAGACAGCCTGGGGGAAGGGAAAAGCTGGACAAACTACAATACGTTTGTACATTCTCTCACTCTCTGCAATTTTCATAGTTAGAACAGCAGAGTTGAACAGCTGAAAGAAAACAATTCTATACTCCTTGTACCCCTTGTCCCATGCCTAGAGCTCAATGACCCATTCCTGCTTGCATAGGCTGGGAACTAAGGATATAGAACTGAGCTTTGTTTCATTAAGAGAACACACTTAGGATAGAGACTTTAGCTCCATGGTAGAGCATGGAGACCATTGTAGTCTGGGTCCTTGACATTTCTAGCTAAATAACAAGTAGCTGGAAATGGAAAGGATTTTATTGGAGAAATGTACCCAGTTGGAATAGACAATTGTTGTTGTGTGCCTTTACGTCATTTCCAACATATGGTGATACTATAATGGAGTTTTCTAGGGTGAGAGTGTGTGACTTGCCTAAAGTCACCCCAATGGGTTTCCATGACAGCATTTTGAATAAGGAATACTCAACTTGTATTTCAATAGTCCTGTTGCTCTCACATTCGCAAATGCCTTGTTCCACTAACTAGGGTTGATGGGACATGTGCATGCACATATACGGTGCTGCATCTACAGAAGTATAAAAGAAATCAATATCAATTTCTCATGTTTTTATAGTCAAAACCAATGAATGAATCAAGATAAAATACATAAAACCACAATAGCATTGAAAAGTCAACTTCCTTATTAAGCATTTCAATCCTTAGTCACTTTGTTAATGTAAACAGTTTGGTTACTATTTCAGCTTAGGAACTAAATGTGGTATAACACCTTATTTAAGACAGTTTCCAAGAGAAGTCATAAAGCTTTTTGTCACATACATTTGTACAAGAAATATGTAGATACACTGTACTATCTGGCTGAGATCATTTCTAATTGTAATGTTGTTAAACATCTCAAGCAAAGATGGGGAATGTCCAGTTCTCCACGATTTCCTTCTCACTTTTGGCTGTGTGGGTTGGGCTGATGGTCATTGCAGTTCAGGCTCACCTGGAATGCCATGTGCTCCCTTTGCCTGATTTAAAGTTTGTTTTGAATGAGAACAATGTTTAACATAGGATCATAAGAAAATACCTTGTCAATTTGACCAAAACCACAATGGACAGTCAATGGGAAACCTGTACACAAAACAGTTTAACTGCACCCTCTATCTTTAGAGTTAATTCATCACTATCATCATTATCATCACAGTAATTTTGCTATAGATCTTTGCAACTCTATAAATATTGATATCTGTGGTAGGTGAACAATGTGAAAGAGAAGTTGCGTTTATATCCAAGTCAAATTTATATTGCATGTTTGCATCACAAGCAGGGTTCACCACAGATCAATTAAACAATGTACAGTAGAGTCTCACTTATCCAGCCTCCATTCGTCCAATGTTCTGTATTACCCAACACAGCATTTTCTATTGATTTGTTGTAAAACATGATGTTTTTGGTGCTTAATTTGTAGAATCATAGCATAATCATAATGTAATTTGACGTTTAATAGGCTTTTCCCGAATCCCTCCTTATTATCCAACATTTTTGTTTATCCAATTTTCTGCTGGCCTGCTTATATCGGATAAGCAAGACTCTACTGTATCTGAAACTGCCTGAAGGTGAGCACTGATTTATAATTTGCTTGTTCTCTGCTGGTGTTAACAATACATAATGCCCAAATAAGTGCATTCATTCAACTTCTGATTCAACCTTGTTACTAGAAAAGTTTATGATGTGACATTATTAGAAAAGGGCCATTGTAAATAGAAAAGGGGGTTAATCTTTTTCTTTGTCATTTTCTGCTTCTAGTCACCCCTAAGCAGCCCCCACCCCACCCTACAGCACATTAAATTTGAAAGAAGGCAAGGGCATCATTGTGTGCTGTTATCTAGTAACTTTTTTTAGCATCTTTGAGAATTAAGACTGAACAAAAATGGGATCTCCATTTTTTGTTTTGTAGAATTTTGTCTCCTAACCAATTGTTCCTAATCAATATATCTGGAATTCTACTAGTCAATCCATCTAGAGTTCTACCTCCTAATATTTGTTTGCACTGAGAAAGTACAAAGAGGGGAAAGGAGGAAGCAAATTATTCAGACTTCTGTCAAGATTATTGTCCATTTCTGACAATTTGTGAGGTGGGGAAAATAAAGGGAACATAAAACAGGTGGATCCTCCCATTTTCAGAATGCAGGCTATAACAGATCACTCTTTGAGGGAGTGTGGCCCTAGATACAGGGCTGGGAGAGGGAAAGGGCACCATTCATAAACCAGTGGCAGATTTGCACTTTCCCATTCATTTTACATTCCCGCTGGATGGTGTTTCTTCTGCCTGAAGGCAGCAGAAGTCCTCATGCAATAAAAACAGGATATTCCAAAAACGTATATCTATATATATAAAAATGAAAGTGGCGTCGAACGGAGACGCAAAACTCAAAAAAACCCCAACGAAACTTAACCAAAATTTCCATGCCCATAACACAACCCACTAGGTACAAACAATCCGAATCAAAATGAAAAACAACAAAACAACACACTCACAAAATGGCAAAATGACTGAGCATGCGCAATGGCACCCAGCCACAAGTTCCCCCGCGTGCGCACATGGCCTGCTGGCCAACGTTCCCTCCGTGGAAGCCACGCCCACTCCAAGCCCCGCCGCGCCCTTTCCCGCCCTGTCAAAACCATCCCTCCTCCCCCTCCTTCATCTTACCCTGGTCACGCCACCTCCACACATACACACACAACGCACCTTCACTCCTCCCCCCGCCGCCCACACACACCTTCCGGCACACACACACACACTCACACCGGTAAGACACGCCCCCTTCCTTCCGGCACACACGCACACACACACACACGCCCCCTGACCCCCCGTGCGGCACACACACACACACGCCCCCTCACACACCCCCCTCTTGGCACACACACACACACACACACACACACATGGCCCCTCACTCCCTGTTGGGAAAGCAGCAGCAATGGCAGCAGCAACGGAGCATCCACGCAAGGAAGAAGGGGAGGAGGAGGGGGGAGGGGGAGGAGGAAGGTCCACGGTGCTTGAATGAAGGACCTTCCTTCTCTCCCTCCCTTCCCTTCTTTCCTCCCTTTCCTTCCTTCCTTCCTTTCCTTTTCTTCCTTCCTTCTCCTTCCTTTCCTTCTTTTCCTCCCTCCCTCCCTTTCCTCCTTCTTTCCCTTGCTTCATTTCCTTCCCTCCCTCCTTTCTTCCCCTCCTTCCTTCTTCCATCCTTCCTTCTCCTCCCTCCCTCCCCTTTTCCTTCCTTCCTGTCCCTCCTTCCTTCTTCCTTTCCTTCTTTTCCTCCCTCCTTTTCCTCCTTTCCCTTTCTTCATTTCCTTCCCCTTCATTTCCTTCCCTCCCTCCTTTCTTCATCCCCCTCTTTTCTTTCCCTCCTTCCTTCCTCCCTTCCTGTCCCTCCTTTTTTTTCTTCCTTCCCTTCTTTCCCTCCCTTCCTTTTTCCTTCCTTCCTGTCCCTCCTTCCTTCTTCATTTCCTTCTTTTCCTCCCTCCCTTTCCTCCTTCTTTCCCTTTCATTTCCTTCCCTCCCTCCTTTCTTCATCCCCCTCTTTACTTTCCCTCCTTCCTTCCTCCCTTCCTGTCCCTCCTTTTTTCTTCCTTCCCTTCTTTCCCTCCCTTCCTTTTTCCTCCCTTCCTGTCCCTCCTTCCTTTCCTCCTTCTTTCCCATTCTACATTTCCTTCCCCTTCATTTCCTTCCCTCCCTCCTTTCTGTCTATGCATTCTGCCTCTCCTTTCTTTTCCTTCCTTCCTGTCCCTCCTTCCTTCCTCCTTCCTTTCCTTCTTTCTAAGAGATAAATACAATATTAAATGGAAGGGACAGTCAAGAAGTAACGAGAGGAGGAAAAAAGGGAAGGAAGGAAGGAAGGAGAGAAGCAGGGAGGGAAAGAAGGAAAGAAAGAAAGAAAGAAAGAAAGAAAGAGAAGCAAGAAAGGAGAGAGAAAAAATAAAAATGGAAAGGAAAAAGAGAGGGAAGGGAGAGAAGGAACAAAAGATAGGGAAGGAAGGAAGGAAGGATGTAACCAAAGAGCAAAGAAAGGGAGGAAAGAAACAGGTAGAGATGGAAGAAAGATGAGAGATAGGGAAAGAAAAAGAAGAAAGGAAGGAAAGAGGGAAAGAAGGAGAGAAAGAGGGAGGGAAGGTTGGCCACAGCAACGCGTGGCAGGGCACAGCTAGTAGCTTATAATTCTGGATGTATTTACTTATTTTGCAGCATGTTTTGAATAAATGTACACACCTTTTACAAGATTAAAGATCCTAGTAGTGGAGAAGTGTTGTGAAATTACATAAGAAACTTTGGAGGCCTTTCCACACAGCCATATAACCCAGAATATCAAGGCAGAAAATCCCACAATATCTGCTTTGAACTGGGTTCACACTGCCAGATATTCCAGATCAAAGATGAAAATGTGGGAATTTTTTTTCAGCAGTGTGGAAGGGGCCTAGGTGAAGTTGGCAACTACTCTGTGCTTCAAAAATACAAGGAGCACATTGCTGCACCTTGCATAAACTGTAATTTAAGATGGAAGTCATAAATCATTATTGCAACATGTATTCTTCAATCTAAATCAGAGGTTCTCAATCTGTGGGTCCCCAGGTGTTTTGGCCTATGATTCCCAAAAATCCCAGCCAATTTACCAGCTGTTAGGATTTCTGGGAGATGAAGGCCAAAACATCTGGGGACCCACATCCTGAGAATCACTGATCTAAATGTATTTACTTAGGCTTCAAATAATCACTATAGCACTATCAGCTGTTAAAGGGTAACACACCCTGTACGGATTTGGCAAAAGTCTCCTTTACAGCAAAGAAAGTGCCTAGAAGCAGACTGGGGACCACTACTAGTTTGTTGGCCAATATGTGTAACTTACCCACATCCTAAACATTTCTCTGAACCCTTAGATTTTACTAAAGCAGATGCCATCAGTATCCATAGATTCTGCATATCTGGATTCCACCATCCACGACTTGAAAATTTCTCCTCTCTAAAAAATTTCAAAAGGCAAACCTTGAGTTTGCCATTTTACATAAGGGACACAATTTGACTACACTATTGTATACAATGGGACTTGAGCATCCATGGATTTTGGTATCCATGGGATTCCTGGAACCAAACCCTAGCAGTTACCAAGAACACATTGAATAACAAGAAAATGGCATTTGATCTCTACTTTTGCAGCTCTGAAAAATCCTAGAATTTATTCCTTTCACATATGCATCCCTACTTTCATCCAACAAATCTGCAGATTTAACCCAGAGATCTTGGTTGTGAAGGTACAGCAATTGCTTAAAGGAGCTATCAGTGTACTGTCTATGCTACTATTGCCAATGTGCAAATATTTTGCCAGAATAATGCACAACATTTAGAACCTTCTGGGTGCATGTCAGCAATAAAATTAAAATCTGCACAAACAAGCAGTAGCAGACTATTTTCCAGATGCTTCACATACTTGACTATTGCCTGCAATTATTGCAACAGTTCAAATAATCGCTAAGATTTGGTCTGGAGGATTTGGTAGCAGAGGGTCGGGGGAATGGAAAAGAAGAAAAGTACATGTTGATTTAAAGCATTGCAAATAAACATTCTGATATAGTGTTTTCCATATTATTTTCCCCGAAGCCCTCTTCATATGAAAAATTAATAACTCTTTCATGTTATTATAGCACCTGAAATTTCATTATTATAAGTGACACAACAGCAGGTGTTAACAGCTGGAAAGAACAAGAGCTAGGGGGTCTGAAAGGAACCAGATGTGGTGCTCACTTGGGTTTTGATATTTATTTGAATATGCCTTCAATGCATGTATTCAATATTAATGGCTCTCATATCAACTTTTGTTGGCTCCCTAATGCAGGGCATCAAATTATATCCTTCCCAGCTAACTCTTTTTATTGGATTTCCTCTCGTAAAAATAAAGCATATTTGTTAACTTCTTGGGAAATAGCATATCGTAGATAGTCAAAGCATGGTGACTTTGGAAACAAGAAATACTACATGATCTGATACAACAGAGACTGGTACAATATGAGAAACTGTGAACCACAACCACATTTTCCCTTCCATTAAAATGTGGGTAACCCACTTGGGAGAGGAGAAACCATGATGTTGTCATCTGTAGAAACTGTAAAAACTCATACAAGTTTATATATGAAGAAGAAATTGTTGATGCATGTGAAACATCCTCCCAGACTTGGAAAGCAAACATAAAAAGCAAATGACATAGTAGTTTGTGCATATGTATTTGTAGTGCTCCCGTCATGTCAGTATATTTTCATGCTGTGTATGTTTCAAGGTACACAATTCTAGTGACCTTATCACACAGGGGAGCCTCCACCCACACTCATTCCATGCCGTTTTACCAGCAAGTGTGGCAACTCTATAGTCCTGCAAGCCACTCCAGTGTAGTGATGCTTCCCTCATTAAACCAGTGGGGGAGATGTATTGCCAAAACAGGAAAGAAGTATGCTGGATCAATTGGAGTCAGCACAACATGGGAAGGCTCCCGTGTTTGGGTGGAAGCGTCCAAGGATGCTTTCACCCCAGATGGGGGTGAGGCCTCTGCTGGAATAAGCTTCATGACATTGTGTGATAGCTGGCATGGGGCTCAGTCCCCAAAGAAGGTTCAAAGCATCCCAGGACACTTGTTTTGGTAAGTATGATGAGGTTGTTAGTGATCTTGGCATCTGTGATCAATAACATGAGGAATGTACTAAATGCCTGTTAACTTCTTCAGGGCTGTTTGTATAGAGTATGTACTTTCCAAGCTTGTATCACATGCTATGTCCATGCTTTGGCATTTCTAGTAAATAAGTCTCAGCAAGCCTGAAAATGCCATGCTACTTAGGGACCTCATCCTATTGAGGCTGAGACATAAGCCATTTGGTGGGGACACTTAACAAATTTTCTGATTCAGAAAAGGTGAGACACAGAGTATCCCAGAGATAAATAGTGGCATGGACTCAAGCAATACTAGATAGATATGATAACAGCAGAGTGTGAGTATGAACAATATATGATGACATGAATTATGGTTTCTCAAATTTAAACATGCTAAAATTTAGGAAAGAGGACACTTCTTATATGCAATGATGTAGTAAGGTTTTTGTCCCTTATATATAATATATAAGGGACTGTATATAACCAGTTTGGGAGATTAAGATAGGTTATATGGCACACAGAGATGTGCCCAGAAGCTAAGGAAGAACAGTTGGACAATTTTTGCTCCCCAGCTTCTGTTGTAGTAGACAATCTTAGACAGTCAAGGCATGCTGCCTCATTCAAGCGCCTCATTCTGTCCAATACTATAGTCAGTCCTGGATATTGTAGTCCTTAAAGCTTACCTTTTACTACCTTATCACATACAAAGCAGGAAATGCCCTGCCAGTAGGCAACCTGTGGCTTTTGAAGACAGGATACATAGTGCATACATACCAACCAGATCACACTTGTGGATCTCTCCCTCCCATAGCTTATAAAATAAGTTGTTATGACTGATTGCACAGCTGATGGATTACTCCTCCCAATCTGTCTGTTTTTCTCCTGCATCACAGTTTATGGTTGGTCAGGGATTCTGGTTAGTTTCTGCTTTCTTTGTCTTCTGCTCTGTTGCTTCATAAGCTATGTGCCAACAACAAGTTCTCTCTGGTCATTTTCAGGTGATTGTGCTTAAGTTTAATTTTTGAAATTCTAGTTACATAGTCCTCATCTTCCTATGCCCTTTAGAAGCACAGTTAGTCAAGCACACAAAGATGTACGAACTCTAATTTAAAGCCATTTTGTGTACCTTTCAGTTGTACACTGACTCAATGGAAGCTCTTATTTGGCCATGTCCAGATTGAGACAAAGACCCACCCCACATTCTCCTTTTTCCACAGACTTGAATAAAGATAGGTAAATTTGATTTATTGGCTTCCATTCCTCTCAAAAACAAGCCAGCTAGCAGATGGTGTGCAGTCATGCCACATGTGACTAAATTCCAGTTATTTGGCTTTCTAGGTTTTTAAATTAGTTCAAAATTCACAGAAGGTCTCAAAACTTTGTGTGCACGTGACCCTAAACCCAAATTTATGATGGGTTTACGATGAATATATTTGAGCATGATATTAATACTGCAGGTCCTTTAGAAAAGAAAGCGGTGAGGCACAATATGTAGGGTTTCTGTTGTTCGGTTAATTTCCATGTGAAAGTCTTGCTCATAAAGGGAAGATTTTCTCCAGGACAGATGGTGCTTGCTTCTCGATATTACTGCTCAAGAGTGCAATTATCTTTGGTAGTGCCGCAATAAAAATGGTTTCTTTATAGTTAGCAGAGTAACTAAAATTCTTATTTACAAAATCAATCAAGGCTTATTAAGGTTAAAGACAGCCCCTGAACCTCGGTGTTGTGAACGTGGCAGCTATTTCACTGATGATTCATCTTGCCAATTATATATTGCAGCTTGAGCAGGTCCCACTCTAACTGCATTCCGCCTTCACCAAATGGGTCTGAAGTGACTTCTCCTAAATTAAGAGACATAATAGAAGCTTGGGGATCCTGTGTCTTCTGTAATGTATTTCATATTTGTTTTCTTAAATGACAGAGTCACCAACTTCCTTGCAGACTCTGCTTCCACATGCTGAAATTAAACTGCTGGTGCATTTCCAAGCATCAATTCGTCAGTATCAAGAAATACAGCTTTTCAACTATCTGATAACACCTTCTATCCATATCTATAGCACTTGCTATGTTTGAGTGCAGAACTAATTTTAAAGTAAGAGCATCCTCAGAGAATACATTACCAGACTTCACGTGGATGATGCATGAAACTACAGTTAATAGTGAATCCTATTGAAGGACTAGCAGCCCAAGAATACTATAAAGTCACACTGAAGGACCTAGAAAATGCCTACCGAGGGCATGTTTTGTTAGACATGAATAACTTAACCTGTGGATACCAGTCCTGCAGATATGGGAGTCAAAATGTTTATAATATCTATAATATCAACCATTATATCAAGTTGTTGATGGCTAAGATGAACATAATAATTATAACATTACCAAGAAAATAAAGGTATATTCAATCAAATTGTTTATGATTCAATTTTCTGGAACTATAAACAAAGTTTGAGAACAAAAGCTTAAGTTGGTTCGTCTAGAATACAATGGAATTAATCCTGAGTGCTAGTGCCTGGCATCTGGTACCACCTACTTGAGCTCTTGAATGTAGTAGATAGCAAAGAAATATTTCCTCCTCCTCTTCCTCTTTTTTCTCTCCTCCTTCTCCTCTTCCTTCTTATTTTCCATTCTCTCTCTTGTTTTGTTTATTACAGAGGGTATTCTAGCTATGGCTTAAATGAAAAACATGTCACACTGCTATGCTACAGATTAAAAGTGCCATGTTCTGTCAACTGCTTATTTACCAAAAATAGTTTTGAAAAATAACAATAAAAATTCTTTAAAAAAACAAACAAACACTGTAGACAAAAAAAATCTTTGTCAAGCATGGAATTTTCTTTCTCTGCATTATGGATAGAGACAATGCAAACAAACTTGTTTTCAAGTAAATGTTGGCTGTAATAGTACATTTTAAGAGAAGCCAAAAATGTAAAACACTAATGGGGTTGGCATGTTGGCAGGATGGTCTTGAAACTTCTTTGGGGTTTATTGTACAAAGCAAAGTAAATAGCATGCTTTTCTCTCAGCTATCATGTGTCACCTTTAGAAAAATGTTGAACATGTGGGCCTCCAGATGTTGTTGGACTACAGATCCCATCGTGTTTTGACCTTGGCTATACTGAGGCCACTTCCAGACCCCTGAATAAAATCCCACATTATCTGCTATGGCAGTGTGGACTCAGATAACCCAGTTCAAAGGAGATATTGTGGGATTTTCTGCCTTGATATTCTGGGTTATGTGGCTGTGTGGAAGGGCCCCTGGAAGGGCTGCAAAACTTTGCAATTGAACAATGTCCAGAAGAGTGAAACATCCCCAGACTGCTTTTATTTGTTCAGTCACTTCCGACTATTCATGATCTCATAGACCAGCCCACGCTAGAGCTCCCTGTCGGCCGTGGCCACACCCAGCTCCTTCAAGGTCAAGCCAGTCCCTTCAAGGATAGCATCCATCCATCTTACCCTTCATCTGCCCCTCTTCCTTTTTCCTTCCATCCCCAGACTAGGTTTCAATAATTTTTGATTTAAACCACAGCAGCATCAGATTTAGCATTTTTATTAAGCCAAGGTGAATCCCAGTTCCATATAGCCTTACTTGGAGATCAAATAAATCCCATGGAGTTCAGTAAGAATTACTCCAGAGTAACTGCACACTGACATACAGCCATCAATCTTTTAGGTCAGAGCAAAATTTAGAAGTAAGTTGGTGAAAATGAAGGAAGAAAGCTCAAGTGTTTTACTAATGCAAATTGTTTTTAATACTTTTAACATCAATGATATTAAGGGTAGTATTTCTATGATGAGTACATTTATTTGGGAGATTTAGCAAAAATAATGTTAATGATTGTGGTATCCATGCTGTATAGTTATCTGTAGAGCACTATAATCTCACTTTAACAGTCATGGCTCTATCCCACAGCATTCGGGGATTTGTGGTTAGGGGAGGAGCATAGGACATCTATGAATTCCCTGGCAGAGAGTCCTGGCAAAGAATAATATTTATTGTGTTGTTGAAGGCTTTCATCACTTGGTTGCTGTGAATTTTCTGGGCTGTATGGCCATGTTCCAGAAGCATTATCTCCTGATGTTTCACCCTTACTTACTTACTTACTTACTTACTTACTTGGCAGGCATCCTCAGAGGTTGTGAAGACTTTTGGAAACTAGACTGTATGTATGTATGTATGTATGTATGTATGTTTATATTATTTATTTATCACCTTTTAATACCCATGGGCTCCCTGAGGTGACGTACAATAAGTAATATTTTAAAGAGGTTAAATAAATAACTAAAAAACATTTTAAAAGGCCTCTCTTCAAAAATAGCTCTAAAACCAGTTTTAGAAACAACTTCTTAAAGCCCTATAAGTTCATATTAGGCAACTACATTTTAAGCCCCTATTAATGTATAAGCACTGATATTAAATATTAATGCTAAACAGTAATTACTCTGTTCCTACCACAAAAATACTTAAAAGCTGACTTCCCACCATCCCATCCAAAGAACTAAAATCTAAGTTTCTTAGACTTCACTGTAAAGTTAAACTAAACTATATTTATTTGGACTAAATTATTTTTTGTTTGCTCCTCTCCTACAAAAAAATAAAAAAAATGTTTCTGTTTTTCTTCATTTGAGAAAAAAAAAACAGCCAAAGAAATGCAATTTTGAGCCACTAAAAGAGACGAAGGCAGAGTTTAAGAATTCCTCTGCCTCCAACTCAATTAAATGAATTATAATTCATTTAATTATAATTATTTTATGGTTGGGAAGGATAACTACAAAACTAATACATAGAATTCGATGTACACACCTATACAGTTCCAAAAAGAAAGCAATGCTTCAATTTGTCTCAAGGCATATAGCAAGTATCTTTTTATTGTATATTTAAAGCCTATATTTTCCCCCTAGAACATTGTTTCTCACCCTGGGGGTCAGGACCCCTGGGCGGGGGTTGCATGGAGAGTGTCAGAGGGGTCACCAAAGACTATAAGAAAACACAGTATTTTCTGTTGGTTATGGGAGTTCTGTGTGAGAAGTTTGGCCCAGTTCTATTGTTGGTGGGGTTCAGAATGCTCTTTGATTGTAGATGAACTATAAATCCCAATAACTGTGATTCCAAAATGTCAAGATCTATTTTCCCTAAACTCCACCAGTGATAATATTTGGGTATATTAAGTATTCATGCCAAATTTGGTCCGGATCCATCTTTGTTTGAGTCCACAGTGTTACAGCTCCAAAACTCAAAGCCAATGCCAAACAAACCCTTCCAGTATTTTCTGTTGGTCGTGGGAGTTCTGTGTGCCAAGTTTGGTTCAATTCCATCATTGGTGGAGTTCAGAATGCTCTTTGATTGTAGGTTAACTATACGTCCCAGCAACTACAACTCCCAAATGACAAATTAATTCCCCCATCCAACCCAACCAGTATTGAAATTTGGGCATATTGGATATTTGTGCCAAATTTGGTCCAGTGAATGAAAATACATCCTGCATATCAGATATTTACATTACAATTAATTACACTGGCAAAATTGCCGTTATGAAGTAGCAACAAAAATAATTTTATAGGTGGGAGTCACGACAACATGAGGAACATATGAAGCTGGCACTTGGCACCTGTGAATTGTTGTTTTAAAATTGTATTGATTTTATGCTAACATGTCTTGATGGGGGGGGGGGGGTTGTTATAATTTTATGTGACTTGTTTCATACTTCTGTACCATTTTTACCAATTGTATTTTATATGTGCACCCTGGAATGCTTTGTAAGCCACCCAGAGTCCCTTCGAGGAGATGGTGGCAGGATATAAATAAAGATAATGATGATGATTATTAGAATTGCATTAAGGGGTCACGGCACTAGGAAGGTTGAGAACCACTGCCCTGGCCTAGAGGGTCTCTTTCAATCTTTAAATCACAAGACTGCAGGCCTGGATAAATGATAGTCAATCTCACTTTCTGCTTATTTATGAACTTGCCATATTCAACTTTGTTCAAAAGTTTGCAGCAAAGTTTAAACAAGTATGGTCAGTTCCATAAAAGACGTTTCTTCATAAATTCTGTAATAACTCCTCATGCTGCCCGAACAACGGAGCTATAACACAGCTAAATTATTACTCTTTATTTTTAGACAGCTGTCCTTAAGCTTTTCTTTCTTTTCTTTTTTTTCTGGTAACAGTCAGCATGAAAAGTGCCACCGAAATAAAATGTGCCTCAGAGCAAAGTAACGCAAAGAAATATTTCCTTGCCAAAGATACATGCCAGCTTCTTGTATCCCGAGAGAATTTTCTCTTTCTTGGCTGTAATTTATTACACACTCTGACTCTCGGGAAGTTTCATGAGGAAAACTTTTTACCATGAACAGCTCCTACCCCTGAGAATTCACTGACTTTATGGCAGCATTAGGTATCCCTGTCACCAGAATATATGGCTGTAGAGGAATTCTTTTTAAAGATGGCAATATGCCATTCACTGCCTATTTAATTCTTTTGGATTCTTAATGCTTCTATTCCCTAGATCCCATTCTGCCAGAGTCCTCCTTATAGTTATTGTACTTCGGGGAAGTGAATGGGTAAGGACATCTTCACAAGTAATGTTCAGATTTTTTTTAAACAGTGGTATATTGACTATAGGGGAAATAACAAAGGAGTTGTGGGTTGAAAATCCAGATATACAAACTCAATTCAATATGCAAAATGCCTCACGTGGAAATTAAAGAAATCATTTAAGCAGCATTTGTGAGAACAGCCTGAATCTTTGACTGAAATCACACTGCCTGGTTAAACAGGAGCTTCCCTTTCCCAGGGAGAATTCACTTCTAGTAAGATATTGTGCAAACACTCACCAATATGTGATGACAGCAGATGAAGCAATAGCTTCCACTTGGGCAATCACAACCTTATTAAAAGAAAGGGCAATCGCACCTGCTCCTAACAACTTGGCACCACTATATTCTTCTTACTAAAAAGAAAGAAAAAGATGGGCCATGCAAATTACTGGGGGGGGGGGGGGGGGGTTGAGAACCAGACCCTCGGCCTCCGTTTTTTAAAGAGGGCAAAAAACAATTAAGTTCATTCCATTTATCTTGATTTGGCTCCTTCGTCTACTTCGTTAAATGCAATAATGTTTCAGATCCTTTAAAGAAAGAATGGAAACAGTCAGAGTTATAAATTGTCCTCTTCCAGCCTATTGCAAAAAGAGACGGAGGCATTTTCTCATATACTACAGCATGAGCTTCATAAATAGCTCCTGGAGAAACACAAAGGAAAATGAAAACAAAACAGAACAACAGATAACAAATAAAAGAAAAATCTCCTGTAGTAATGTGTAGTATTACTTCATGTGCTGCTCTATGTATGTTTACCATCTTGTTATAAGTATACCACTTATATATCTATCTTGACAGTCATTATTACAGTAGAGTCTCGCTTATCCAACATAACAAGAGAGCTGTTTCAAGCTATGGAAATGAAATATATTCCATCCCTAACAAAATCTGACAACATATATGGAAAACGAAACAATGGCCCAGAAAGGCAATGCTCAATATACATTCCAGTCTCCAAGAACAGGGTCACCAGAGAAT
Source organism: Anolis sagrei (assembly GCF_037176765.1). Taxonomy (NCBI): domain Eukaryota; kingdom Metazoa; phylum Chordata; class Lepidosauria; order Squamata; family Anolidae; genus Anolis; species Anolis sagrei. The sequence goes on along the minus strand of NC_090021.1, from coordinate 217,559,292 downwards.
GTAGGGACCCTCAAACTATTTCACGAATCCCTGATTGAAGTAAAGAGAATTTTACAAGAAATCTTTTACCATATATGGAGGGAGAAATTCTAGTCATCCAAGCTGAGTTCAGAAAAAGGAAAAGCAATATGGATCATATTGCAAACATACCTTGAATAATGAAATTAATCAAAGAATTTCATGGGAAAATCAACCTGTGCTTTATAGCCTTTGTATATATCGTGAGAAATTATGGTTTACCCTAAAAGAAATGGGTGTGTTGTAACATTTGATTCTCTTGATGCTTTCTCTCCATTGGAAATGAAGATATTATTCAGGCCAACTTTTCAGTTTCAAATTAGATGGCAATAATTGTCTGTGAAATGGTGTACTGGATTTTATTTATTTTTAATATGTTCTCATTAATTATTACTTGTTTTAACAGTGGTTTTGACAATACTCTTATTGATTGATTGATATGTTTGTAAAAAAAGATTTTAATTTAATCTTGTTTTAAACTTTTTTGATCTTATCTTGTGAAAAGGGGAAGTTATAATGTCAATAAGTAAAACAAAATAACATATTTAGGAACAAAGGCCACTATAAAGACACACTATGGAGAAACAAGATGGTTTCCTATGGGCAAAAAGGACTACACAAGGCTGCATTTTATTGCCTTGTTTATTTAACCTATATGCAGATTATATCATATGGAAAAAAGGATTAAACTCAGAGGAAGGAGGCAAGAAAATTCGAGGAAGGAACAGCAACAACTTAAGATAAGCAGATGACACTATATTCCTTACTAGGATATCACAACCTCAGAGTGATGTAAGTCCAGGAAGAAAGCACAAAAGAAGGAAAGGGGGGGGGGGGGGAGTAAGAACTAAAAAGTAAGACGATTTACATGACCTCAAATTAGATAACAAGGACATTGATATACTGTGATTTTCTATACCTTGTCTCATCCATTAATTAAAATGGAGACTGCAGTCAAGAAATTAGAAGGCTTAAGATATGGAAGGAAAGTTATGAAACGGCTGGATAAGATCCTCACTTGTAAAGATATATTATTAAAGACCACTAGGGGTGGACTTATTAAATCAAGAAAGGCATAGTCCTCAGCTTGAAAGACTTGAACAGGTCAGCTGATGACCACTGCCCTTCCAGGTCTTCCATTCATAGCTGAGTGGGAATCATCTTGATGGGAAATAACAAAAAAATATTCGACAGGGATTAATTTCAAGTCTGCTTCTCCTTTGCTAGAAATTCCACAGCAGTTCCTATTCCTTAATTTCATTATAATGGCCGGGTTATCAGCATCTACTTCTGCTAGCATTCACTTCTGGCAGCACAACTGCAGTCCTATCAGTATGGTGACCCTCATGTCATATTTTGAATTCTGGCCCAATTATTTCCACATGTATTCCTTATGACAATAATTTTTGACAAATATTCTCCTGTTGGTATCCCATTGGCCTTTCGAGATACATTGTCATCATTATGCCTGATGGCAAATCACCAATGTCTGATTGTAAAGGGACTTCAGGGACTTCATAGAGCAAGTAGAATGGAAATGTGTGCATCATTTTGCCCTGCTAGTGGGCAAAGCCAGTTAGGAGTATTTATCCCCAGCCAAATGATGACCTGAGATAGGTAGCACTTTAACGTAGCAAAGCTAACCAGTTGGCGATCCTTGACTTTCCAACTGGAAAATGAGCCGCAAGGCTGTAGCCTACAATAATGAAGTCCTATGGAAAAGCTGCATCTATTTGTAGGGAGACTTATGGACAAAGCTCCACTACCTCTATTATGTCACCCATTAAGTAAGCAATGGCATGAACCTAATCCCAGTCCCATTTCATGTAGGCCTACAGAATCAATGAGAGTTGCTTAAGTGCTTGGTTACCATTCAGAAATTGGATCTATCCTAGATTACACTTATTAGCAATTCTATTAAGGCAAAAGAAGAAATCTTATTTCTTAGAGGACACTCTAACTTGCAAAATCCCTATCCCTTATTTTTCAAAAGGAAAAGAAAGTAAATATATTATTCCTTGTGTTAACTTTGTTTTATTTTATAGGCATTTCCTCCCCTCCGGTGTCATCACTGCACTTGGAAGATTCAGATCTTAAAAGACCGAGTTAGGCAAAAATCATGTTGAGTCACTGCTGATTTATAGGTATTAATGGGCTTGTTTTCTTTTTAGCATTTTTATAGGTGTTCCCTAAGCATTATGCTGGCTCCACCGCCAACATTTTAATTTCATCTTTGAAATAAGATCACTGTGATACCATGATGAATTGTTACTCCTTGGAAAATGAAGAAAACCAGTCCAACAAAGTTGTAATTATATTTAATACATATTTTGCTTTTAATAGCAATTTGAAGAAGTAAACATCATCAACCTTTACAATTCACAGCTAGTGAAGAGTTTATAGTGCTTATAAAGTTGTATCTAAAATATACCTTATTCATCCTCTATAGAACATTTTGAAAACAGTCTAATATTATAATTACACATTATACAGTAGCAGCCTCTTTCCACCACTGTAATTAAGGCATTCCCATTACAAGACTCACCTCTCAAAATTCCAGTACTGTCTGATAGGTACATAAAAGCAACGTAAGCTTTGTTAAGTACAAACTACTTAACGGAAAACAAGAGTAAGATGGGGATGATATGCAGAAGGATATTGCATCACTGACTCTGCAATTGGACATGTCACTCAGAACATTCCAAGCAGCAATTTCAAAGTGACCATTCGCTATGCCAGGTGCACAGCTAAGCATGGCCCCAATGATGCCTGGTGAGTATCTTGATAAACAAGGATCTCTATCTTCATGCTAATATGAAATGGTTAAGAGCTATGCCTTCATGTGTTTAAGGTTTATCATCCCATTGAAACTGCTCTGCAGGGCAGCTATAAGCTCTTTACAGTTGGGTTCAAAGACTATGTGATACAAGAACATGAATTAAAAGTATCCGAAAAGTTTGCCCAGTCTGGTGTCATTCACAAGGTTAATTACACAACCATGGGGAGCCATCACTGCGGCTAACACATGCCACACTGTAAATTGAGGTATTACTCAAGAGTCTCTCATACCTTCATAATTCCATTCATATTCCAACTAGATTCAGTTAACTGTGGCAAACCAGGATCCTCCTCCATGCCACAGAAATGTTGCAGTACAATTTCTGCCCTGGATTATTAAAACACAGCAAAATGTGGTATTTCTTCTTCTTTTTTTAACTACACACAGCAGTTCTTTCGTTATTAATGACAAGAAAGCCCTCCATCCAAGCAGAGGACAGAAAACATTACATTAGAAATCCCTGATGCAACTCCCTGAAAAACCTTTCCTCTCACATCCACATTAGTTTTCAGTGGTACAATGAATAAATATTTAATCAATATATTCTTTTAAATCATAAGATGTATTCCTCCAAAATATTCTCATAACACAATTTCAAGACACTCAGCTAAACACTTTAAACAGCTTTGCCCAAAAGTATCAGTTATTAGAATGATTGATTTAGTTATGAGTGATGCTACACCAGGACAAGAATACTTAGTTTAATTTTTAAGCATTCCTGTTATTTAAATTTTAAATTTATTAACATTTCAATTTCTTGTTTAATCATCTCATCAATCCCAAATGACATCCACTCTGTTACAAGAGGCATTATAAAATAAAATAATTGAGCTACACATATCAATGTGAGGAGAGGATAAGGAGATGCACTAATACTGAAGTGCTTCCTAATATGAAGCCCAACAATAGAGGCAATTCAGTGCAATGGTGAAAGTTACAACAGCTAGTAGGAAGCTGTTGCTACTCATATTTTGCATATTAGAGGCTTTAATCCTTCTGTTATTTCAAACTAGAGTACACTCACTGAATCAATGGTAACTTGATAAATCAACAGTTATGTATTCAATGAGTCTACTCAAAGCTAACAGGGTTGGTGCCCATATGTTTTTCCTTTTCTTTTACTGATTGCACATTGTCCTTCTGGAAGCATTTTTGTTCAAAGCTGCCACCGTATATTCTCTACGTATTACTATTACTATTAAAGACGCTGCTTCACTTGCCTCTTCCACATTGTTCCCAAAATTTACAAATTATGAAACAAAAATGAAACATCTAAAAATACTTTGGACCAACGTCAGCCTTTCTGAGTAAATATAGCACATCAAATAAAATATTTCATAAATATTTCCTTTAAAAGGAATTTTTTTTAAAACAGCAGCTTAAATTAACAAAATGATGGAAGCAATGAAACTGGCCATTTTAGGACAGATTCAAGTTATGCTTCTCTTTTTGTCAACAAAAACTGGACTTCTCCATTAAGGTATTATTTCACCTTAATATTCCTCAACTGTTACCATAATCTGATCTTCTGACCGAACACACACCATTGGGATCCTCTCACTATAAAATACAGCAATTCTACAACTTCCCCATTAGTTCAATGCAATGGGGCCTATGCATGAGGAATTCCTAGCAGACTGTTATCAATTGCCAACAATACATGCAAGATTCCAGGCAACATGTACAGGTTAAGAGAGTAAAATTTGCAACAAGCACAGTGAGGCTTCTTTTACAAAATTTGCAGAAGTCTGTTTTTTTTTTCCTATTTTTGAAATGAAGCCATTTTATTTACCAATGACTCACTTCTGAATAACTGCAGCATTAGCACTTGATTTAGATCATGTCTTCACTCACAGGATGTTCCTGCTGGTATGAGATGAAGCATCCTGTCATGGCCAGCTCAGACAGCAAAGAGGAAGAGCAGGTGAAGTGTCAGTGGCAGAGCTTGAAGCTTGCAGCTCCCTCCCTTGGAGCCTCTAGAAGTCCCAGTGACTTAATCTAGTCTGATAGCTCCCAGTAAGTTCAAAAAGAAAGCTTAGGGATACCTACATTGTTAGATGTAGGAAATGATGACAGATGTAGGATGGAGCAACGGAAGATGTACGAAAGTATGATACAGGTAGGATGGATCACATTGATAGATGTAGGATGGAGCAGCGAGCAGTCAGTTTGAGTCAAAGAGGAAGAGGCTGACCACTTCTTCCCAGGCTCAGACGGTTCTTCTGGGTGCCTTGGAACCTCTGCTGCACAAAGCCACAGCCCCCAGTGGCCTCAAGGAGAACCGGGGGGGGGGGGGGGGCATCCAGCACTTCAGGTACCAGATCAACACAGATGCCAATGGCCCCTCCACTACCCATTCCCTGGAGGAGGCTAAAGTAGCCATCCTAGAGATGTGCATCAACAACTATGATGAGATCTTCCACCACAACATGGGCAAGTTATGCTTTTTGAGAATCTGATCAAAGTCCTTTCCCCCACGTATCTGGGCTTGCGGTTTAAGGAGCAAGTCAAGTACTGCATCATCGAGATCTTGTTAGTTGGATCAGGTATTTTCCTCAGGGAATGAACATCTGGGATGCTTATCAGATGCTAAAGAAACAAGGAATTGTAAAACAAGACCCCATAATTGCCAGAGGACATAATCTCACGTTCTCCTTCCCTGAGGCCAGTGGGCCCATTTTGTATTCTCATACTGAGAAACCTCAGCTTTTTAGCCAGGTTCTTTAAAATAAAAAAATCCTGAAGACATGCAGGCTGCCAACAGACTGATCAAAGAGGAGCAGGAGAAGTCCTGCAGGTGTCCAATCACATGAAAGACTGGATACAATTAGGAAGTGCACAGTTTCGCCGTGACTCTGAAGGAGATGCTGAAAATATATAAGGTGAGGAAGGGAAGCATTGCTACTGTACCAACCTTGGGGGCTCTGCAGGAAATGTGTGCCAAATATGAGAAGCTGAAGCCCTGATGTTCTTTGTGGCCAGTGAAATAAGCTCTGGCTGAGTCTCAAAGCAAGCTCCTATGATCAGGGGCCTGGCCATAGGGATTCTGATATGCCAAGACTGTCACTGTGCTTCTGGATGGCACAGAGCCTCCCATTAATTGACCTCTTGGAACAGGGTCTGGAAGAGATCCCATTCATCCCTTCAGCCCATTCACTGGATGAGGAGCTGATGCCAACAGACTTTGCCAACAGCCTAGAGTCCTGCAGGGTCGATATATCTTACAATACGTTGGTTATATCTAGTTGCAATGGGACACCATGGTGACTGCAGTGGCAATCTTGCCTATGTGCAGTACAGATGGCACAGGTTGATTTTTGCATTCAATCAACCCATGAAAAAGGACAGACAGTTGAACTTGGCCATGTATACATCCACTTAGTGAGCAACTGCCTTGTCAATTTATTCAGCTATTACAATCACAACACTGGGGGGGGGGGGGGGTTGACTGAACCTGGGTGCATTTTTAAGCCACTCCTCATAATTCATTATTGTACATGAGAAATAATGAAAGTGATATTCAAACAACACCAAATCTATCAAACTGTCCTAAAGTAAATTAAATGAATTTAGTGTGGAAATAGAAAGAGACAAAAAATATAGCACTTTGGTTTGGCACAGGAATATTATGCAAAAATGATGGGGCATAGTAAGCCAAGCTTAGTTCAGAAAATAGAAGCTCCAAGGTATAAACCAACATCTCATCCATCATGTTACTTTCTTGTGCAACTTCATGCTGACAATATCCCAAGATGCTTGGATTTTCAAGTGACACTCAGATGAAGCAATCACAGATTGCAGTAAATAGTACTATTCGCAGACAGATCAGGTCAGGGGTGCAGAGACAAAGAAGAAGCAAGAGTAGGGAGACTGCAGTTTGGCAATTTCATAGTGAAGTACTCTTCCCAGTCTGTCACATAGTCTCCTGTGCTCTTCTCAGTCTTCATGAGACTTTTCTGCAGTAACTTTGCATTCATACTACAAAATAAACACAAAAAATAGGTGTAAACATCTTTGAGGATGGTTTGAATACATAAAGAGAAAACTAAAAACAGCAGAATAACAATACAAATGGGTGGGGCTCAGCTGCGCATATTCCCCTCATGGGACCAGCTCTCTGTAGTATTCCTACCACCTGCATATCTTTTGGTAAAACACATCAGGGAGCCTGTACGTACCTGATATAGACATAAGCAATGAAGGAGCGAGTAGCCACTGCTTCTCAGGAGAGAAGCAGGAATTCTCTATGAACAAAGGCAAGTACTGATAAGCACGTCTGGAAGGGATACTCTTGCCTTTACACATAAAATGAAGGTGGGAACATTTTCCAGGCTAAAACTGCATTCTGTGACTAATTATTTATGGGCTGCATGCTGGGGGTTGAAAAACAAAAGCAGGTAAGAGTTTCCCTATAACCTTTCATCCACACATACAGATTCTCAACATCCTGCTCCGCAACAATAGCAATTATGACTAAAGAATGCCTCCAATTTGGAACTGCCAACATTCTGAAATGGTCCCGACACAGAAAAGGTTAAATATTTTCTCCCATCTCAAACTCTTGTCTCACTACATCTCTCCTCTGTTTTATTTTTCTGAATGCTTTTATTGGCATGAATGGACGCCTTAAAAAAAAGGAAACAGCCTTTATTGTTGCATCAAAACATAGGGGAAGGTTGGGGAGAGGCTAGGCAGGAACATCACAGTATGGGTCAAAGACACAACTGGCATTCACGTTTTGACTGCTCTTCACCCTTCTTAGAGATCAGCCAGAATATTATATAATATTTGGGATGTATCCAATAATTGCCCAAAAATTGTTAGTGTGTCCTAAAGCAATGTTTTGAAATCATTGGCTGAAAGGTCAAAAGGCTACTCAAAAACTCAATGTTTGTCTTCTGTTATGGGGCTTTTTATTGCAAACTGTCACTGCCCCATAAATTGCATAAAAAGTATAGTAAGAGAAAACTCTGTTGAGTATTTATTGCATAGTTTGCAGTGTTTCTACATCTGGTTATCTGGTTATCAACTCCAAAGAAATACCTGTGGACCTCAAAGCAGAGGAACTTACAACTAGCTTACCATTGCCAACTGCCTGCCAATGTTTCCCATCGTTATTCCGCCAGCAAAAAATATACAGGGTAACCAGGACCGTACATACAGAAAGTCAGGAGATGTATACCTAGAAAAAGATAAAGAGCATACATTAAATATGCATCTTGCTACAGAAAACCCTCGCTTTTTGTACATTTCGAATGCATATTTTTTATTGGTATCCCCCTAACAACCTGGCTAAATAACCCATTTTGTTCTATGAAAGGAAGCAAGAAACTATGAGACACCCAGAAATAAGAATACTCTGGATGAAAGTATGAGGCCTCTACTTTTCCAATCTTTAGGAATGCATTCATAAGATTCAGCCAGTTCTCTTGGCAGTTTGCCCTGGGAGTCTTGCCCCCATAAAACTACAGATTTATACAAAACTTTATACATTTTTCAAAAAGAGGGTGATTTTTACATCACCCTCCTTTTGAAAAAGGTCAATTTAAACATTTGATTAAAATTTTGGAACAATCATAAATAATTCCCACCCCAAGATGGATCCATTTATAGTGCCACCTGCTCCATGACATTTTTGCTTTATGCATTTCCACTTAACTATTTGCCAGAAGCAAGGTTTGCACTACTCAATCAGGTAGCTTCAAATCTGTTAAACAATCTGCAACTTCTCTTTACGTTTTTTTAAAAGTTTGCAAACATGTAGTCTTTTTGTTCTGTGCTGTTCTGATGCCAATCCCAAAGCTACAAAGGCTTTCTCTATACTGCAGAATTAATGCACTTCAACACCATTTCAATTGCCCTGGATCAATGTAATGGAATCCTAAGGCTTGTAGTTTGGTTAGTCACCAGCACTTTTTCGCAGAGAAGACTAAAGACCTTGCAAAACTACAGCTCCTTTGATTACATAGCTTTGAACCACTGAGTTAAATTGATGTTAAACTACATTCATTCTACAATGGAGACCCGATCAAGGCATATCCCATAAGAGATTAAAATAAGACTCCCTGCTCCTATCTGTATGTTCAAATTTGGGTTTGGAAAGGTGGTGGGGCCTTGATGTTTTGGTCACATGATGCTAAGATTCTCTGAATAGATGGACAATGCAGCTCTAATCAGTATGCAATTGTAAAGTAACTCCACCCGTCTTCCAGTCTGTTTCCTGCAAAACTAAGAAGCCGAGAATGAAAGTGAGTGGTTCTGCTTATTCCATCTTGTTTGGACTTCTCTCTCTTTGCTCCATGTCAAACACAATCGGAGAGCTTAAAACAATGCAGCTTCAAAGGCAACTATAAGCCAATACAGTTTCTTCTCTCTTCTTATACAAGAATCAGATTTCACTACAGTGTAATTTATTTCATCCTGGTTGGGATGATGTTAAGTGTGCTGCAGGGTTTAACCTATAAAGATGTCAGGTAATGCCTTTACTCTCCTAATTAAAGTAATATACTTTCACAATGCTGGAAATGCTTACTGATAAACTCCATTGTAGACTAGCAGTTGGGTCACCACTGTGGCTAAAAATGCAATTCCTATGCCCAGGCCAAAGCCACTTCGAGATCTGTCAAATGTCCACCACAGCCCAATGGAAAGTGCAGCAAGTGTGAGAGACAACTGGATGTTGTTGGCAAAATCCACTTTCTGTGAATGATGTTAAGGATCCATTTTGGGAGATCAGTCAAACACTGATTAATATGAGGTTGGTCCCCCTCTCCCAACCTAACAAAGATGGCCAACACATATCGTGCAGCTTTGACTTGCCTGATACTTTTAACTCTCTGAAACATAGGGCCAAGTAATGATCTGATGTAAGCAACTAATCACATTATTTTCAGGACTAGACTTGTGTTGTGAAATGGCAAGCGCTTTTTAAAAGCTAGGCATGCAATTAGGTTGCTTTGTAAAATTGCTTTCTTAGAGCCACCCACCTCGCAAATTCCTGTTTCACAGGCATTCTAAATCTTAATACTTTATTGCTCTTGCTGTTGATTTATGGCCCAACATACCTTGTGCTATGTCACATTTTTATGACATTTTATTTATCAGGATAGAGAAGTACATTGCCAAACAGTAGATATTTAAAACTATGGAAACCATCACTACACCAAATGGGAGGGTACTCTCATATTGCTCAAGTCCTGCTCATGGCTTTCCCACTTCTTTAGTCACTGTAGGTACAGAATACTGAAGTAGATACGCATTCAATATAATACAGCACAAATCTCCATGCTCTTTTATTAAATACACATCTCCCTAAGTTAGCAATGGAAAGAGGACTAATGAACTGACTGCTACATACTACCAGCCAAGTGAGCGAGGCAGCTCTTACCCATCTTTTGGACACCTAGTAAGCTGAGATAATACTATTACTAATTTCATGACTTTAGAAAAGGATACAGCACTGGCATGATTTATGCCAACAAAGACTGCTACGCAGCGCATCACACTTGACCATTCCCTCTTAAATTTATGTGGTTCTCCCAGGTGTTTATCCATGCAAGGGTACAGTAAGCCTATCACAGCTATAAAAAAGAAACAAAAGACAAAAGAAATTATTAGAGATCTAGAATGTGTGTCATTCATTATCACTTTTTGCTTAAACATTTTTTTTACTGAATTTGCTATTGTCTGATGTGGAAGCATCTGAAACTCCTCTCTCTGGAGTGTTACAATAAGGAACACTTTAAATATCACTTTTAAATGTAGGTTTTCTTAAAGCAAAATCCTAAATGTTTCTACTTAGAAGCAAGTTCCACTGACTTCAGTAACACTTGCCAATCTTTCAAATATCTTCTCTCTTCCCTCACTCCCAGTTTTAATTTTGTTCTTTTATCATATATCATACCTTTGCCTTTTCTAGCACGACTTTGGGTCAACTCCCCTCTAATCACACAGAAGGATCTAGAAATTGCTAGAGATTGCATTTTAATGAAATCTATGGATAATCAAATCTGCAGATGTAGAGGGCTGATTGTAATTGTCAAATGAAGTCAGGCAGAATACTCAATAATTTCAGTCTGGCTATGGAAAAGAAGAAACTATGGTGGACATGAAGTTTAGATGTAAAACAGAATCTATAGTTGTAATCAGACTTTTCCAAGTGCACCTTCTAAGAAGGAAAAAACTAGCAAATTATTATTATTATTATTATTATTATTATTATATTTATTTACGCTGTTTCTGTGACAATAAGACATCTCCTGAAAATAAGACCTAGTAGAGGTTTTGCTGAATTGCTAAATATAAGCCACTGCCCCCCCCCCCACTGCCCAAAAGTAAGACCTAGCAAAGTTTTTGAACTCCCTCTGGTGGTCAGAAGCTGCAATACTGTCCCTGCTGTACAAGTGGTCCAGGAACTGCTGTGAGAGACCGTTATAGTCTCCAGACAGTGTGTGGGAGCCAAGTACTTTACAGCCCTTATTTTTTGTGGCCTTGTGTGTGAGTCAGGCAAGCAGTCTATTACTTTGATTCTTTAGGGGTGTCTGCTTTTATGGTTTGTGATGACAACTACTGTAGGGTATATAATAAATGTTCATTTTTTGGTTCAACAATAAATGAGAATTCATCTTCATGGAAAAATAAGACATCCTTGGAGTCCCCCTCAGGGTTGAGAAGAGCGATGTACAAATTTGGTAATAAATAAATAAATTAAAAAACCTAATGGCCAAATTGTCTTATTTTTGGCATTTACTTGAGAATTCTCTCTCAGTGTTGGCTCTTGACTTCCCTACTTAGGGTTTCTGCTGATAGTATAAAGTATCAATTTTATTTATCAAGGAATTCCCTGAAACAAAAGGAAACGAGAAATACATACACTACCTTACCAAGAAAATCCAAAAGCCATAAGTTCATAGCTGCTCAAGGAAATGCATTCACTAGCTCATGTTTTTCACTTGTCTCTGTATTAGAAGTGTGCGAAGCAACAGAAATCTGTTTTGAATTTTGTTTCAAAATTCAGATGGCCCATTTCATTTTGAAAATATTTCAAAAAATGGGGAGGGAGGTAGTTTCAAATCTGAATTTTTAAAGTTTTGTTTCATTTCATTACTGTTTTGTTCCATTGGTGGCAATGGGGGAACTTTAGAGGTTTCTCTGCCATTTATGTGGAACACTTGAAGGACAATTTTATAACTTTAAGCCTCACAAGTTTCAGAACATTTCGCTCATGTACTGATTTTTTGGAATTTTAAAAGTTTTTAAAAATAACATTTAAAAAAAAACGACAGAAGGGATCCCCTTGAATTTCTGAACAATGACACAACATATGCAGGACATAATTTTTCCCAAATTTCAGAACGTTTCACTCACCACTGATTTTTAGGGGAAATAAAAGTAAATTTTCTCTCTCCTAATCGAGAGGAGGAGACAGCTTGCAGAAAAAAAAAACCAGGTGCAGTTGCTATTCAGCAGGGATTTCTGGGACTTGGAAGTCCAAAACAACTTCACAACAGGAGAGGAGAATGGAGAAGAAAACAAGCCCAGTGACTGGCTGAGGAAGAGCATGTGATGCAGCAAGTATGGCAGCACTCAGCCCCATCTGTCTCATGGAGAGATTGCTCGCTTGGAAAAAAATGGCCAGGTAATTACCATTATTGATATCTTTCTTCTTCAGCTGTCAAGGAAAAAAAAGTGTGCAGCTGCCCTTGTCAATCACGTCAGCCCCCGCCCCTCTCCCCTCCCAGGACAACGGATTATGTTAAACTGGGAAAAAAGGTCAGAATCAACAAATCTTTTCCGAATTTCACAGAAAGTTTCAGAGCCTTATGTTTTGATTTGTTAATACTTTGGCGGGGTCCTTCCTGCGTTTCATTTTGGCAGTTCATGTCTCCAAAATGCCAAAATTTTCTGAAATTCAAAACGTCCAGAATTTTGCACACTCCTAATATATATCACTCCACTGATTGACTTGCTCTTTAAGTTTACATTATATATTTTTTTAAAATAAAGCTTTTGGTTAAACTATTCCTCTCAAAACTAGAGAGAAAAAGAGACAGAAGGTGCATCTACACTGATTAAAGCACCACTTTAACTGCAATGGCTCAATGCTATGGATACTTGGGCACTGTAGGTTGGTGTGACACCAGAACTCTTTGGCAGAGGTTAAAGACCTTGTCAATCTACACTGAGCCATGGAGGTTAAAGTGGTGCCTAACTCCTTTAATTCTAAAATGTAGATGCACTTAGAGAAAGGTTTTGCTATTGACAACTAAAATTACAAATACTGAGGCACTATTGAAGGCAATGGGAAGGGATTCTGGGCACACACTCCTTGTGTGGACTGGACTGATTTCATATCATTTTCCCAAGTGGTTCCCTAGTATATCTGCTCAGTTCTGCCATACCTGAAGCTGTTCCACAGCAAAGTGGGACCCACCAAGCTGATGAGAAGATACTTGTAATTACATCGGGGGGAAACAAGGTGACATTTCTCTGAATCTGTAGCAGGTTTAATACTAATGCAAGAAAGACACCGATTAAAAATAGGACCACCCCACGAAGCATCAAGTTGAGGCTGCGGCTGGTGACTGAAGAAATGTATGGGCCACACTTCCTTCGTATGGATGGCTGGGCAGCAGCATCTGCCATGGCCTTATGAACTCCCAGCAACATTCAGCACAAAATGTTTGAAGCCTGAAAAGAAGGAGAACCAAGGCTGGAGCAATCCTTTTTTTCCTTGATTCAGGACATCCTCCAATTCCTATTCAAAGAAGGAAAAGGAGAATTAAAGTACATACACATATCTAAATGTTCTTTAGAAATCACATATACACATAAAACATAGAGGTTCTTAACTTGAAAGAAATGCTATGGTTCAAATTCCTCTTTCTTTTTGTCCTATTATTTCCAAATAGATTGTATGAAACTCATAATTTGGATTGACTGAACCTTGTCATACTAATAGTGCACATTATATAAAAATACTTTTTATAACAACTGTATTAAATTTATTAGATTAAATTCAGCTATTTTGCTATATAGGCCATACATCATAATCTTTGTATCTTGTCTTTGCTGGAAATGTTGACAAGTGCAGTTAATTCTGCTTCTGCCTCTATTAGCTTTTTTACAAGACAAAATTATATGTTATTCATATTTAATATTGTTATTAATATTACGTATAATAACAATATGCTAAGTGCAATATAATGTGGTAAGATTGCACAATAATGTATACTGCTTTGTTTGATCTTGCTTGTTTATAATGTTTTATATTTGTGTGTTTGATTTTGTACTGTATTTTTAACATGTTGAAAGCCCCTTTGGGTCCCTTTGTGAGAGAAAAGATGCATATAAAAAAAGATTTTTTTCAAAAAATAAAACATCCTAATCCTTTATTACAGCAGTTGCATTGGAGAGGAAGCATTCCAGACTTCAGGTTTCAAACCCTAGTGTCCATTTAGAGCGAGTCCCATTTTCACCTAAAAAAGATGTCGGCTGAGCGTGGAGAGAATGGCAGGGCATTGATCGGGGCAACCCCTTCAAGAGTCTTTGGGGTTCCCAGTGTCCAGAGCCATGCTGGGAAGACAGGTCAATCTAGTCTCATGGTGGTTAGACAAGCCAGGCGGTCATCTCCAGAAGGGAGGCGGTCAAACTAGATGGAAGATAACAAAAGGTACCATCGGGATGAGAGTATGGCCCTTTTACCTCGGTCAGGAAAACTCCAAAAGGTAATCTCTAGGTCCTCCAGCATGACTGGGCAAAAAGGTTCCAAGAGCTGCCCAAAATAGTCACTTGTCGGCTACGATTTGCCCATCCTGGTATTGCAAAGTCAGGCAAAAGAGGGAACAGAAGTCTGAGTCCAAAATACCTGACAAAACTACTATTGCACCAGCCTATAAGTGATGTACCGGCCGGCTGTCTCGCTGGGACGGATGATCTTCACCACTTGTCCTCGCTTGATCCCAAAGTAGCGCGCCACAGGGTCCCCTGCTTGTATCCGAGGAAGCTGGTTCTCTCTCAGCTTGTATCGTGCCAAAAGCTCTGTCACCTCTTCTTTGGTCATGACTACGTGCTCGGGAACAAGCTCATGCTCAGTGATGTTGATCAAAAGTTCCTGCTGAAGGAATTGTTCAAGGATGTACTTGGGCGCCATGTCTACCAGGGACTGTTTGGCGGATGGCGTCATGCCCTGCTGGACCACAATGAGCGCCCGGGTGATGTTCTCCTCTTGCATGCGCTGGCAGTACATCTTGATGGTCTTGATCCCAACCTTCGGCTCCTCAGGGAAAAAGACAAACATCTGGTCAGTAGGATCGTCATTGTGGGCGACCAGCACGGTGAGGTCGGTGCGCCGGGGCCGCCCTTCGCTGGGCTTGTCGCCAAACTGGGCCTTGAACTCCTCCAGCGTCTGGTCCAGCTCATCTTGGGTCACCAGGTAGCCACGGTCATGGCAGAGCTGCATGATGGTCTTGCGGATCTTCCACAGCCGGTAGGTCTCTTCCTCGTCGTCCATGGAGGCAAAGGAAGCACGAAAACCTAAAGATTTATTATTATTATATTACCTTCAAGCCAATGAAGCACTACTGCAATAGGCAATGTGCATATTGTTTGAGTAATTCCACTCATTCTTAACCAAATCCCAAGACAGTATATATGATTCAACTACTCTGAGTTCTTGATATAAGGCAGAATATACACACTGAAATACAGAAATACAATGTCACCACACAGGTGTCAAGATTAATGGATGTGCAATATCAACAGAAAGGAGAGGCTACAGTTCTTAATTAATGACCATCATCAACTTGCATTTTGTCTGTCTTCCGGAACTTGGGAAAATGCTAAGGCATCTGAGCAAATTACAAAGTTAACTTACTGATTTTAGTAGGTTGCCTCTAACTATGATTATGTCTTGATCCAACACTCTGCTATTATCCATGGGGTTAAGGAGAAATCTAGTTATATTCTTGCTCACACTGGAGTAAGTACACAAACACAGTTTTAAAAGTGGGCCCTGGTTTGTTTTTTAAACTTCTTGACTCAGAACCTATTACTAAAACCATCATAATCTATGTTCACATTTGTTTCTCTCCAATTCTGGCTTATCATCAGACATTGTGATGTAGGAGTGTCCACTGCCTTGAGAGCGAAGACTTACATCTGCATCACTTTGAAATGCTAGGAGACAAGAGAAGACCTGGTTCCTGGTTTCCATAGCAGTCAACAAAATTGTTCTTATACACATAGTATTGGAATAATGATCGTTCTTTGATCTACTAATAACCCCAGCTAAAAGTGCAATGCGCCAGCAAAAGAGTAAGAATGATGGCCAAATTTCACAGGGCGATTTTCCAATAAAGCACATCAAGAGATGTGAAGGACTGACAGAAATAAAATTAAAAGGTGTGTATGTGAATTGGCATCCACCCTTAGATTTTCCATCCGTTTTTCCTACACAGAAACGCTTTACATTTGGAACTACAATGGAAAAACGTCCTATAAAATGAACCACTCCTAAGGAAACACTTTCAAGATGATGTTTTAATATATTAAAATGCAAAGCACAAAAGTGTTTACGCCAAGTATTCCAAAGTATTAAAGAATGAAAAGGTTTTATTAGGTTACAGAGTTCAATAAGAGACCCAAACATCCTGCCTTTCATTAATTAGTATATGGCTATTCATCTATACTATCCATTTGCTTCCATTTTTAAATGCTTTCCCAATCTATATTTCAGGTGACAAAAAACAACAACACATACTTAGATTTCAAAGAGAGCAAGTTTGTGATTGGGATGGAAAGAAATTGAATTTTACATGCAATTTGTGTTTATTTGAGAGCTACTATTAAAAACAGGCCTAAGACTCTAGTCATAATATACCATACCATAAACTCTGTACTGAGTTGATATTAATTCTGAAATGCAGTAATTAAAAGCAAATAAAGGCTAATAAACTTAATTTAATGTAATACAGTTTTACTCTATTATTAAAACTAATTTTACTGTATTGTAAAAAAGATTTTATTTTTTATTTAAAGTTTTCTCTTTCTTTCTTTCTTTCTTTCTTTCTTTCTTTTTTGCCAGTTGCTTGTGAGTTCTGATTGCTTGAGTTCGGCTAACTGTACTTCTCTGCAAAGAACCATCAACTTGTTTGGGATTATCTAGACTAGCATTTCCCAAACCATGCTCCATGGAACCCTAGGGTTCCACGACAGTATCACAAGGATTCCACAAAAATAAATAAATAAATAAATAAACTTTTTAAAAAAGTTTTTCTAAGTCCATGCCAGAGTATGAAGATCTTGTTGAAGTTCAAAGTTCCTTTGCTTTATTTCCAAATCTAGATTATACAAAACACTCAGGCGATAGGAATACATGGAAGTGGAACTTTGTGGATTCACAATGCTTAAGGACAGAGTTAGGGTTTTATGGGAAAATCAGGGACAGAACTGGGGTTCTGTGTGGAAAGGGTCTTCTGAAGGGTTCCATACCCAAAAAAAGTGTATCTAGACAGATACACAGTGTGACAACTGCATGCTGACCAAAGCTGCAAGGGATGGAGAACTAGTATGGGAAGCATTGGGCACATCTACACTGTAGAATGAATGCAGTCTGAAACCGCTTTAACTGTCATGGCTCAATGTTATGGAATCATGGATATAGTTTTATAATGTCTTGGATACTTCTCTGCCAAAAAGTGCTGGTGCCTCACCAAACTACAACTCCCATGATTCCATAAAACTCAGCCATTGCAGTTAAAGTGGTATCAAACTCCATTCATTCTACAGAAGGCATGGGTAAGCTTTGCCCTTCCAGGTTTTTTGGACTTGTAACTCCCAGAAATCCCAGCCTGCTTACTGGCTGTTAGGAATTGTGGGAGTTGAAGTCAAAACATCTGGAGGGTTGAAGTTTGTCCTTGCCTGTTCTAAAGCATAGATGCACTCTTAGACAAAAAGGCAATTACTAAAATCAAGCCTGATGGTCATTGCCTCAGTATAGCAAGATTAGTCTAGCCTAAATCTACATCCTACAAACAACAAAACTCAATTCAAGCCACATGATTTGACAGAATACTAAAAAAAACCCCAGCAATCTCTAGTACAATCCCTCTGAGTATGAATGGCAGAATCCTCTTCCCAAACACCTGCTTTTCCAAACTGCCAATCAAAATCCTTGTTCTACATGGATTCAGTGTCACAGTCGTGTACAACAAGTACTTTGATTGACAGCTTAGTCACTTGGAACGTTAAAGGAAGGGAAACCCTAAGCATTGTTTTGTATGGTTTGAAGCTGCCAATTGTTTGCATCTTTTTTTTTTCCCCTCCCCTTTTCTCTTTTTTTTTTTTTTTTTGTTTGCATCTTTTGATGGCTCTTATTCATGAGCAAGCCGAGGGGATGTAGCAGCAAGAGTCTGTTTGTTTCCCTTATACCATCTCTTATTCAGCAGGTGCTCAATGCAGGTCGAACTATCTGCAGCTGGGAGGTACGAATGCTAGCCAGTGCTACAGCACCCAACAGAAATGCCACATCGGAAGGAGAAAAATAGGAACACATTAGCAGTCACTATCGCCACAAGTTTCTGAAGCCTTTTGCAGGCTGCATTAACACCTCCAGAGATTAGATCCATCTATGGTATGACCACATCTCCATGTCAAGTGAAGTCTAGTACCATTAAATTCTACAGTGTAGATCAGGCACGGGCAAACTTTGGTCCTCCAGGTGTTTTGGACTTTAACTCCCACAAATCCTAACAGTCAAAAGTCCAAAACACCCGGAGGGCTGAAATTTGCCCGGTATAGATGCACCCCTTGAGTATCTGGGGTGCAGGTTGTAAAGGAATGTCTCAGCTCTCTTTAACTTCAACTGCATCCTTCATTAGGTCAGTTTTGACAGTATTAGGGCTATTGAGTTGATAGTCACTTGGACAGACACAAATAGGAATGTGGAGGAAGGGGAGTTGACCACAGAATTGCACTGGAAGCTCTAGCAGGCACGTCGCCAAACAAAAAATTAGAGAGGGGCAGCGGGGGGGGGGGGGGGGGGGGTTGACTCATTCTATATTGTAGGTAAGACTTAATTAAATCAAATTTCTATTTTAGCTACAAAGTTTCAAGTCTTTAAAAAAACCCCGAAAATGACTCTTAATTGGTCATTAGTGGTTACAAAAAATACCACAAGGCCTGTTGGAAGTACTTGAAAATATGTCAATTGACTCTGACAGAAATCAGGTTCCATTGATAAACTTTGGGGGACACTCAAGAGTGCAAGTCCAGTTAGTCTTTCTTGCCCCACTGAGCTTGTTATGTATGTTTTCAAATGTTTAAGAATTGAAAACAACCATTCATTTGTAGCTGTTGACACTGGCAGTGTTGCAGAAATCTGAAGAAGTTTCTTCACATTTGGAAAAAACTGAAGATATGCTTACAGTGCATATGATTTTTTTCTGCAGGCGTAGTCTTTTTCCATTTTCTACACCACAGGTCAAAGTCTTGCATCAGTGGGTCAGTATCTTGAAGGCATTCATTGTAAAGTCCTGTGCACTTGTTCAAGTTGGATTTTCAATGTGAGGAATCCTAACTTCTCCAGCCATAGACTCCACGACTGATCTTGATTTGTGAAAGATCTCCTGAAATTCTTTCACAGCATCTCCGGGGCTTTTTCTAAGAGACTGTCAACATGTTGCAGACTACAGAAAATGTCAATATTTACTCTTTTAGTTCTTTAAGTATTCTCACCACCACACTGTACAAGTCAACAACACGTAAAACTGCATCATGTCGCTCAACCCAACTGGTTTCACAAAGCAAAAAGAGGTTGCTTGCTCTTGATTCGGGGAAACAGATTTTTATATTTTTCTTCAACAGTTGCAATCTGATACTCTGAAAAAATTGCACACAGATGATATTGTTCCTTGGCAGTTTCTGACAGGTGGAATGTTTTAAGTTTTTGCTAAGGCTAGATTTAGTGAGTGTGCACTGCAGTGGACACAGACAGCCACTGGATACTTCTGCAATATAATTGCCTATGTACCACTAATATGACCACTCATATTAGCAACTCTATCCTAATCCTGTCTACACAAGGATTGCACGTTTAGACCAATTTTTCCCAGTGCTTTCAAAATAATGCCTGCACATCCTCTACCTGTCATACCACTTATCTTCACAAAGCCTATAAAGACTTTTCATATTCCTGCAATTTTGACATCAACATACCTTACCAAGAGTACCAAGAGGTACTCACATCCAAAGTTACATCTGCCAAAGTTTCATCTGCCAGAACTGCATTCATTTTACAGTGTAGATGAACTTCTAGAGTCCTAAGAACTTATCCCACAAGTGGCAAGAAAGTGGGGAAAAGAGAACCAGCTTACCACGTTCCCTTCTATCTTCTGGAATCGCAAGCTATTCCATGCCCTTTCCACACTTTCTCCATGGCTTCTACAATTCGAAGTTGGGTAGAACCCATCTTCTGAAAGCAGTCTTCCCTCTGTTTCCCTGTACTGCCATCAGAGTCCCATGGGCAAACACTGGAAGTGGCCTAGCGTCATGTGATGGTCTCTGAAGAACTTCGTTTAAGCAGCATAAAGAAAGAGAGAGAAGACTGTCTCAGGCTAACTTGGGATGAAGTCTCTAGCCCTACACTCCAACCACTATATCTCATATCCTTTCAATGTGCATTTACACAATAATAGCCAGGAGGAAAACAACCCAATATTAAAAAGTTCTGCTTTTAGATACCCGGCACACAACATGGTATAGTCACTGAATACTAGGACTCTTTCACTTACTTTAAACTAGAAAATGGTCTTTGGCTTTTTTGAAAATGACAAACCCCAATGCCATTAAAATACTTGGGAACTTTAGAGGAGATCAAAAACGTGAAGTACTGAATAGCAACAAGTTCCTGATGTTTTTGTTCAGGAACATTTCTTCCTCAAAATAGGCTGTAAATCCAAACCTGTCTAAAAGGCAAGCCTTGAGATGAGGTCATAATAATAAGTTGCAGTTGCATTTGTTTCAGCTTCTGCTCCTCAGCTAGAAATAAAAGGGGAGGGAGAGAAGAAGCCTTCAAAATGATACATGTCTATCTCTGTTGCCTACTCTAACAAGATTAATTTGGAAAAAACACAGAAATTAGGAGTAGGTTGGATCCCACTATAAGGTATGTGTCACTGACAATAAGAGAAACTAACTACTGTAATTAAAATCAATTAAGCTATGAATTAAGTTGAAAACTTGTCAAGAAAACAGAGACACTTGATTAAATTTATTTTTAACTGACCTGATTCACCATTAAATTATCTAGAATTTAGGCATTAATTAAATTATTAATTAATTCAACAGGAGAGAATGACTCAACCAGATTTATATTACCCACCTACAAAAAGTCTAACTTTTTTGGATTTTTCCCAAGATACTTCTTGCTTTTTTAATTCCTCAGGGTTGGAAAATTAAATGGCTGAGATCACAAGGATCCATCCACTGAAAGGTGCAATGAATTGTGTTATGGGGTTTTTGAGATTTGCAGTGACAGACAGTAAGTAATTTCTAACAAATGATAAAAGATCTATATTACTAACACCAAACATATCACTATGTCTATAAAATCTGGTTGAAGACCAAAAACAAAACAAAATTATTACGATAATTTAAAGAACTTTATCCTATACTTTACAAAACACCTTTTTGTCTGCTAAGTCACAAGCACTCAATTTACAAATGCAATAATGTATTATGTAAAAGCTGTTTTTGTGCTAAAATCTACTTAATTTCTGTATCCTGCAAAACTGTATTTAAAGAGAAAGTCACTCATTGTTATTTTACATTAAATCAATGGATTTCAAAATCATATATATAACCATTAGTCTTAGATTTAATGGACAATGTTAAGAGTATTGGAAAGAGACTTGAGCTATTCAAATCCCTTTAGGTGATGAAACTCAGAATGCATATTAGGATAATCTGCTAACTCTCAATGTGAACCACCTCACAACGTTGTTGTGATGATAAAATGGAGATGACGGAAAACGCACATGCCACCTTGAGCTTGTCGGAGAGAGGGATGGTATCACTATAAATATATATTGAATATTTCACCCTGAAATCTTTTTGACTTGCACAGAAATGTAAAGAATCGAGTGTAAAAGTAGTAATAATGGTAAATAAGAAATATTTCGCAGATGCAGTTGGTGGGGACAAGAAACAGTGCCTTCTCAGTGGTGACCCTTCGGCTTTGGAACTCTCTCCCCAGTGAAATTAGATCAGCACCCTCCCTCCTGGCTTTCAGAAAGAAAGCAAAGACATGGCTGTGGGACCAAGCCTTTGGTTAGCGAGACCTGCAAGCAATGAATAGGGAATATGTGCCATTGTCAATTGGAATGGCTTTGTATAATTATTGTGTATTATGTGGTTTTAATGTTTATACAAATGTGTTTAATTCTATGTTTTAATTTCCAAATGTTGCCTACATTTTATATGTTTTCAATTGTTTTAATTTACAGTTACATGTTATTGTTTGATTTTTTTTGTTCTGGTTTTCCACATGTATGTTCAGCATTGAATTTTACCATGCTTATGTTTGAGTCCCCCCCCCCCCCCGAGGGCGAGAAAGGCGGTTTATAAATACAGTAAAATAAATAAATAATAAGATCTAAATAAGAATATGAAAACAGTCAAGGTCTAATTAAAATCACTCATGCATGATTTCACACCAGATACTTTATTAAATGTAAAAAAAAAACCTTTAAAGAAATCTGTTCTTTTTAGTACATAATGGCAGCACAATAGTTTTGTTAAATCATTGTAGTAAGAGCTTGGAGGTGGGAATGGTTTTCCTGGTTTCTAGATGGTCATCCTATGTTCAGAAACAACACTGAATCTTTAGGTTAGGGGAATAATACTTATTTCATATGAACTTTTGTGTTACATTTAAAAAGAAACATTTCTGCATTTTTGGCAATGGCTAAAAATTATTTTATAGCACAGGTTTTCATGCTATTGATATCTAAACAGGGTTCTCTTAATTCAGACCTTGTTGATATTCTTATAAATATTTATTGTGTCAGAAGGGAGTTGAGGGTACAGTTAAAATGCATTTAAAAACAAAGTTTTTTTTTTTTTAAAAAAACTTGGCATTATGATAAATGTCCTTTGACGAGAAGCTGGCCATTTGGAGTGCCTCTAGTGTCGCTGTGAGAAGATCCTGTATTGTGCTCTTCTGTGTGCCCAGGAGGGAGTTTCTCATCTGGTCTCAGCCATTGATTAAGGTGCTGGGTTTTAACCTGCCACTTTTGAATTCTCACTTGCTGAAGTGTTCCTGCGAGTATCTCTCTCAATCTTAGGAAGCTGTTTCTTGACTTAAGCTGTTGACATGCTGGCTGATATCCGAACAGAGGATGGGCCAGAGATGTCACAGGGAGGACATTAAAAAGCCTCTCTGCAGGATTGCAACACATCCAGGAGTCCCCTGGGCAACTTCTTTGTAGATGGTTGATTCTCTCACACCAGAAGCAACTTGCAGTATGCAGCCAACCATTCTTATAAGTGAAAACCATCAAAAACAGAATAAAGGACCTATCTCTTCCAGCAGGCCTAGCTAGTCAATTTTAAACTATTAATTTTACATTTTATTACTATGCATGATTTTAATGTGTTCTAATCTCTGTGTCTTTTAATATATTTTTCCAATGGTCTTCTGTTTTATCTATGTACTTTACCCATGTGAGGAGGAGTAGGTAACAGATGACTATGATGATGAATTCTACCTGAAAACAGGTAGGATACTAGTTGGCCTGTTTTAACAAGGATGTTGTATGCTCCCTGAAATTAATTTGAGTTAACAGTCTGACTACAACTCTTTGGGCCATGAGAAAATGTCTGGACTTTACTACACAAGAAAGCTTCCAGCTTTTCTACAAAATATAGAAATCCATAAAGTATGGACAAACTTTATGCGAGTCAAGCTCACCTAACCTGATTCAGATTCACTAGTTAGATTCTCCTTCCCAACTCCAGCCCACAAGAATGTAGTGACACAAAAAATGCTTGTGAGCCATTTCCTTGGCTGCATATTACTGTCTGGTAACCAGGAAATCCGTGTAATTAAAATTCATACTGCCACCGTGACAGCATGTTCCTTAGAAATTTATTCTTGGCCCGGTTCCAAAAGTTCATTAGCAAATAAATATCCATAGGCTATTAATTATTCTTGCCCAATACACCAGTTATCACACATCTTATGGCTGAGTGACACAGCAAGAGATGTGAGAGGGAATGACTAGAGGTTTAGGTTTACTCTCTTGTGAAAATAGTATTCATTCAATGGTCTTGAGAAAGTTAGTGGAGTTTCAGGGAAACACATTCCATCTGGAATGCGGAACATTTTACTAATTACTGAAGTATTTTAAAACACTGAGCTTTAACTTCAACATGTCTGCAGCGATGAGGAACAAATTTCCCAGACGAATGAAAATAAATCTGAATTAGAATAAAAAGAGTAGTGATGAAAATAATTAGCCTACATGGGGTGTTAACATGTTACAGCAGTTTCAGAATTGGACAAAACTCCGTGGAGATCCGGGGTTCGAATCCTTACTCGCCCATGGAAATGCACTAGGTTAACTTGGGAGAGTCACACACTTTCAGAGGAAGGCAATTACACAACTCTTCAGGACAAATCTTATCAAGAAAAAAGTTTTGAAGGTGCACAACAACACAATGGCAGAATCCTATCTGAAACTACTAGATCTCATATGAGCACCTTTCTCATTTTTACAGCACTGTACAAAAAGAGGGCTCACACATTTTAAGGTATTTCATTCATCATGCAATCTTTGCGACAACTATGAATTCCTGCATACAAGGAGTGCTGCTTCCCTCCACCAGACTTCTTGCAGTGTCCTGCAAAAAGCCCACTGTGATATAAATTTTTGTATTAAATAGATATTAGAGGGCAGTGGTATAATAAACAGGAATTTGGAACATTATTCAAACACTCACAGTCATATTAGAACCTAATTTCAAACTGTACATTGGACGATCTAAAACAGGGGCCCTCAAACTTTTTAAACAGAAGGCCAGGTCACAGTCCCTCCAACTGTTGAAGGGCTGGATTATAATTTGAAAAAAAATGAATGAATTCCTATGCACACTGCACATATCTTATTTGTTGTGCAAAAAACACTTAAAAAACAATACAATAATTAAAATGAAGAATAATGTTAACAAATATAAACTTATTAGTATTTCAATGAGAAGTGTGGGCCTGCTTTTGCTTAATGAGATAGGATTGTTGTTGTCGCGTCCTTTCATTTCAGACTTAGGTTGACCCTGAGCGAGGGCTGGGTAAATGACCTTGGAGGGCCGTATTCGGTCCCCGGGCCATAGTTTGAGGACCCCTGATCTAATATCTGTAGCAAAGTTATCGTATTTTGTTGCATGCCTTCAAATTGTTTCCGACTTACGAAAAACATATAATGGCATATTCTTGGTAAGAATTGTTCAGAAGCGGTTTGCCTTTTTCTTCCTCTGAGATGGAGAAAATGTGACTTGTTCATGGTTACCCAGCTGGTTTCCATGGTTGAATGAAGGTTCAAACCTGGAGTCAAATCACTACAGCACATTGGACTTCAAAACTCATCACGGAATCAAAGCGTTGGAAGAGACCACAAGGGCCTTTCAATCCAACCCCCGATCATACAGAGAAACACAATCAAAGCACCCCTGACAGACAGCCACCAGTCTCTGCTTAAAAACCTCGAGAAGGAGATTCCATTATACTCCAAAGCAGCATATTTCACTGCCGAACAG
The DNA here is from genome assembly GCF_037176765.1 of Anolis sagrei. NCBI lineage: Eukaryota > Metazoa > Chordata > Lepidosauria > Squamata > Anolidae > Anolis > Anolis sagrei. The sequence goes on along the minus strand of NC_090021.1, from coordinate 217,533,626 downwards.
CTTTTACCATGAGAAAGTTCTTCTTAATGTTTAGCTAGAATTTTTCCTGCAATTTGAACCCACTGCTCCGTGTCCTAGTCTACAGAGCAGGAAAAAACAAACTTGCCTCTTCTTCAATGTGGCATCCTTTCAGATATTTAAACATGGCTTTTCTGCAAGCTAAATATCCCCAGCTCCCTCAGCCGCTCCTCATAGGACTTGGTTTCCAAACTTTTGATCATTTTAGTTGCCCTTCTCTGGATATGTCAACATCCTACTTGAATTGTGGTGCCCAGAACTGGACACAGTATTCCATATTACCATGACCATATTGGTAGTCTAAGACCCAGCATAGTGAAGCAGTTTGAACACTGGACTAGGACTCTGGGAGACCTTGATTTGGTCATAAATATCATAGTAGCAAAAGGGACCAAAGATGGGAGGCATGCTTTGCATCCAGGCCAAGATGAGCTGGTCAACTTATGCATTAATTGAGGAAGTTCATGCCATGTACATAATGCTGTAAGCTTTCAGAGACGTTTAGAGTCATAACCTGGAACATGTCGATACATTCTACTCATAAAAGATATCAGCAAGAAGATCCTTATGAGATTCAAAGAACTATGACATGCAGAGTTTGAAAACAGTGCTTGCTACCTATTGGAGAAGTTTTAGAACTTTCATAGCTTTTGGAGTCAGCCTAGTATAGTGGTTCGAGTGTGAGACTAAGACTCTGGGAGCCCAGATTCAAATCCATGCTTGACCATGGAAGCTCACTGGATGACCTTGGGCAAGTCACACTCTCTTAGCCTTGGAGGAAGGTAATAAAAACATAATCTGAACAAGTATAGCCAAGAAAACCCTGTGATGGACTTGTCTTAGGACTTCCAAGCACACAACAACAAATTTGAGCTTTGAGATGGTAGAACAGAAGCTCTCCGAAGCTCTAGGTGCCCTTACCGCCTACTACAGGGAAAACCAGCTGATCCCTAATCCATCTAAAACACAGACATGTGCCTTTCACCTTAAGAACAGACAAACATCCCAAGCTCTGAGGATTACCTGGGAAGGAATCCCATTGGAGCATTGCAGCACACCCAAATATCTGGGAGTCACTCTGGACCGTGCCCTGACCTACAAGAAGCACTGCCTGAATATCAAGCAAAAAGTGGGTGCTAGAAACAATATAATATGAAAGCTGACTGGCACAACCTGGGGATCACAACCAGACACAGTGAAGACATCTGCCCTTGCGCTATGCTACTCTGCTGCTGAGTATGCATGCCCAGTGTGGAACACATCTCACCACGCTAAAACAGTAGATGTGGCTCTTAATGAGACATGCCGCATTATCACGGGGTGTCTGCGCCCTACAGCACTGGAGAAATTACACTGTTTAGCCGGTATTGCACCACCTGACATCCGCGGGGAAGTAGCAGCCAATAGTGAAAGGACCAAGGCAGAGACATCCCCAGCTCATCCCTTGTTTGGGTATCAGCCAGCACGTCAACAACTTAAATCAAGAAATAGTTTTCTAAGATCTACAAAGACACTCGCTGGAACACCTCAGCAAGCGAGAGTCCAAAAGTGGCAGGCTGAAACCCAGCACCTCAGCCAATGGCTGATACCAAATGAGAGACCCCCCCCCCCCCCGGCACACAGAAGACTGGGCAACTTGGAAGGCGATGAACAGATTGCGCTCTGGCACCACGAGATGCAGAGCCAACCTTCAGAAATGGGGCTACAAAGTGGAATCCATGACATGTGAGTGTGGAGAAGAGCAAACCACTGACCACCTGCTGCAATGCAACTTGAGCCCTGCCACATGCACAATGGAGGACCTTCTTGCAGCAACACCAGAGGCACACCAAGTGGCCAGATGCTGGTCAAAGGACATTTAATCAACTACCAAACTTGCAAATTTTGTTTTGTGTCTGTTTGTTTGTTTTTGTTGTTAGAAATGTAATACAATCATCTGGTTGCCCCTGGCACGATAAATAAATAAAATAAATAAATAAACAGCAAATTAGTAATGTAGTGAAGCACACTGGTGATAATATCATTCGGTTCAGTGGCCATGTTCACACAGTTTGTGAGTTAAGCTTTAGTCATGAATTATACTGCATTATACTAAAGAAAGCAGTTTGTTTTCCATATTTTAGGCCTCTTATGGGGGCGAACGATAGTTACAAGCTGAGCTGTAATTACAATATGAAGCTTGTGACTAAGAATAGACCTTGGCTTGTTGCAGTTTGCAGTTGGCCAATGAAACTATAATTGTAGGGGAAATGCATAAGCAACAAGTCAGGTTAGCCCCCACTCTCCAAACTTTTCTGTCTAGCCTAAAAACATGGCTTTTTAAATGGGCCTTTGACCCTGAGTAGTCCACTACGGCTACATGTGCGGACTATTTGCTACTCTGGCACTTTAGTTGTTATTGAAGATACCCGGTTCATTCACAGGTATTACTGCGCTTTAAATCTCAAATTTTATCATTGATTATGTTGTCAGTTCACTTGTATTTGGTTAATTTATGTTGTACTTTTTATGCTGATGTATTGCTATTTTATGTGTGGCACCATAGAGTGCTTTTGTGAGTCGCCCCGAGTCCCTTTGGGGAGATGGTGGCAGGGTATAAACAAAGGTGATGATGATGATGATGATGATGATGATGACTTGGCAAAATATTTGTGTAAACCTGATTAGAGAGTTGTTCCTTAGATACTTAAAACTTTAGACAGCAAATCCTAGTAAAGGAAAACGAAAACTGCCTCATACTGTAGGACGACATAGAAATTAACACACAGTCAGGACATCAGGGAATTGTTGCTATTACTAAATTATTATTATTATTATTATTATTAAACTTTATTTGTACTCCACTAGCATCTCCCGAAGGACTCGATGAGGCTTTTGCAATTCCTAAGTGAAACAAATACTACCTTGTGAATTTCTAAAGGTAGCATTGGGAGATGTGGCTAAGTGATAGACCCAAGCTTCCCAATATAGGATTTTGGACCGAATTTCCATGAGTGTGGTGTCATAGTCTTCCCTGGATAGTCTAGATAGCCCCTTATTCACTGTCTTCTGGCAAAAACTGGCACTGTGGAACGATTGCTATGCACAGAACACAAGGGCCCAAGCTTGTCCATGCCTAGTGTAGATGCCCCCTGTGTCTTGATCCAACACTCTTGTTGTTGGGTTGCTGTGAGTTTTCTGGGCTGTATGGCCATGTCCCAGAGGCATTCTCTGAATTCCTCTTGAGGTAAATAAGCAAGAATCCGAAATGAACTGGGTATTTATATTTCTTCTTGACATGGAACATTAGAATGAAGAATGTGCTTGGCTTTTCCCCTTTCTTTTTATTCTTTTCTCATTTTAATATAATGAAAAATTCCTTTAAAAAAAAAAGAACCAAGTGTGCAAGAAAATAGGGACTGGTATTTTTTAAAAGGCTTAGGGCGATTTACTAACTTTCAGGATGTATGGTATGACAGATTAAGTCAGGGGGCACCACCAGTTTTAGCATGAATATACACACTAACTCATAACATAAAGACATCCGTTTGCTGCCAGGTGCCACGTGAGACTTTGTTCTTGCATTCTCTGCCACAGGGGGGTTGTTGGGACAAAATGTAAGGGAAGGGGGACAACATGTCATGTGATGTTAACTTATTAGAGTAAAGGTCAGGCATGAAATTTAAAAACATGCAAATCAGTTTGGCTCCACGTGGAGACGCTGGGGGCTATGTACCTTGCAGGAAAGCACAGTGCATACTTCTGGATCTAGTAGACCTTGAGCGTCCCTTAACTGGAAATCCCAAAATGCTCCAAAATCTAAATGGCTGGCTGAAACATTTAGACTAGAATGATGCAGTCTGACACAGGTTTCAATGCCATGGCTCAGTGCAATGGAAGGATGGGAGATATAGCTTTGTAAGATCGTTAGCCTTCTCTGCCAAGGAGTGCTGATGCCTCACCAAAATACAACTCCTTGGATTCCACAGCACCGAGCCTTAGATGTTCAAGTGATATTAACTTGCATTAATCCTACAGTGAACACAGATCCAGGGGCTCTTTCGCTTTAATGTTTACAAACTTTGTTGCATGCACATTTAAAAAATACTGTGTACAAAGGGTTGGTGTGAGTTTTCCAGGCTGCATGGCCATGTCCCAGAAGCATTCTCTCCTGATGTTTCACCCACATCTATGGCAGGTATCCTTAGAGGTTGTGAATAGATGTGGGTGAAATATCAGGAGAGAATGCTTCTAGAACATGGCCATACATAGCAACCCAATGATTCTGGTCATGAAAGCCTTCAACAACACTGTTTACAAAATTGCTATGTGTAGATGGGTTTCTATGGCACGTAAAGTTCTTTGGTGTTTAGACTTCATCCAAGATCTCTCATGATGCAGATGCAAATATTCCAAAATCCAAAACATTGCTGGTTCCATGCAATCTAGAGAAGGGACACTCCACCTGAACTGTCTAGACAGAGGTATGTTAATTATACCCAAGCAGAGCAGCTTGCCTGACTCTGGGCCTGACACATGGGCAAAAAAGCAAATAGGTCATGGGGAGCATTTCCTGATTTGGCACTATTTTCATTGCCAGCGCTCAGTGCTGTGGAAACATGGGATTTGTAGTTTGGTGCACTCTTGGGCAAAGAACAACATGAGCCAACAATGTCAAGCGGTGGCAAAAAAAGCCAATGGGATTTTGGTGTGCATAAATAGGGGCATAGTGTCTAGATCCAGGGAAGTCATGCTACCCCTCTATTCTGCCTTGGTCAGACCACACCTGGAATACTGTGTCCAGTTCTGGGCACTGCAATTGAAGGGAGATGTTGACAAGCTCAAATGTGATGAGAGGAGGGTGACTAAAATGATCAAGGGTCTGGAGAACAAGCCCTACGAGGAGCGGCTTAAAGTCCTAGGCATGTTTAGGCTGCAGAAGAGAAGGCGGAAAGGAGACTTGATGAGGGCCATGTATAAATATGTCAGGGGAAGTCATAGGGAGGAGGGAGCAAGTTTGTTTTCTGCTGCCCTGGGATGCAGTGGAACAAACTACAGGAAAGGAGATTCCACATGAACATGAGGAAGAATTTCCTAATGGTGAGAGCTGTTCAGAAGTGGAACTCTCTGTCACGGAGTGTGGTGGAAGCTCCTTCTTTGGAGGCTTTTAAACAGAGGCTGGATGGCCATCTATCAGGGATGCTTTGAATGTGTTTTTCCTGCTTCTTGGCAGGGGGTTGGACTGGGTGGCCCACTAGGTCTCTTCCAACTCTAGGATTCTATGATACTAAGAAGGCCAGAGACCTTAGAAAAACTACAGCTCCCATGATTACTTGGCAGTTAAAGCCCTGTCAAACCGCATCCATTCTACAGTGTAGACCAGGTATGGGCAAACTCTGGCCTTCCCTCCAGGGAAGTTTATTGCTATCGTTTAATGTTTATTGCTTTGTTTTATGAGTTTATTTATTGTTGTATTTGTTATGTTGTTGTTTTGATGATGTATTTGCCGTTGGCCTCTTGTAAGCTACACTGAGTCCTTCGGGAGATGTTAGCAGGGTATAAATAAAGGTTTATTATTGTTATTGTGGGAGTTGAAGTCCAAAACACCTGGAGGGAAGGCTGAAGTTTGCCCATGCCTGGTGTAAATGCCCCTTGTGTCTTGATCCAACACTCCTGTTGTTGGGATGCTGTGAGTTTTCCAGGCTGTATGACCATGTTCCAGAGGCATTCTCTCCTAACGTTTCACCCACATCTGTGGAAGGCATCCTCAGAGGTGGTGAGGCCTGTTGGAAACTAGGGAAATGGGGTTTATGTATCAGCTAACACCTCCCAACAAAAGATTCCCCCAGACAGGAAGCAGCCAAGCTAATCAAGGTGGCCTCAGAGGTTGTGAAGTCTACTCTTGTTGTTGCTATTCATGGAGCTCTAGTTATGTTCTTGCTCTGTTGAAAAAAAAGTGGGCCCTGGTTTGTTTCCTGTTTGAACTGGCTGACGTGGAATCCAGGATATGACCAGAGCTACCACAATCGATGGCTGGACACTGAGGCAGAGGAGCCTGACACTACAACTCCCAGGATTCCATAGCTCTGCGCCATGACAGTTGAAGCGGTCTCAAACTGCGTTAATTTTACAATGTAGATGCACCCGTGTGGGTGTGCAGCAACCCGCATCTGCGGGATGACACGGGTGTTGCCTGCCGTAACGCATTCCCACGGTCTCCCCCCTCATACCTCCCCTTTCTACCTTGTACGTGCTTGGACAACTCTGGGCCTAAACCCTCCTCCTCTTCCTCCTCCTCCATGACTCCCCTCTTTGCAGGCTGTTTCCCCCTTCTCTTCCCCTTCCCAGGCCGGCTACTTACTCACTCACTCTTCCTCCGCCATCTTCGCCTCCTCCCTCCTTCCGAAGCAGAGGCCAGGCGCGAGGGACGAATCGCCTTCGCGGCTGAAGCTGTCTCCTCCTCCTCCTCCTCCAGCGATTCCCAAGCGTCAGCCCTCCTGTTTGCTCGGACTTCAACTCCCAGAAGCCTCAGCCGCCGTGCGCAACGTTCTGGAATTCTGGGAGATGAAGTCCAAAACACTTCATTCCCTTAAAGGCGCCGCATCCCACCTGACCTTGGTCAGCCCTGGGGAGTCGCACTTGGTTGGCAACCCACCCACTCATCCATTCCCTGTTTATTGATTTTGTTTATTTCAAAGGAAGGAAGTAGCACTCCATCTTGAATCATAGAATCATAGAGTTGGAAGAGACCTCATGGGTCATCCAGTCCAACCCCCTGCTGAGAAGCAGGAATATTGCATTCAAAGCATCCCTGATAGATGGCCATCCAGCCTCAGTTTAAAAGCTTCCAAAGAAGGAGCCTCCACCACACTCCGGGGCAGAGAGTTCCACTGCTGAACGGCTCTCACAGTCAGGAAGTTCTTCCTCATGTTCAGGTGGAATCTCCTTTCCTGTAGTTTGAAGTAGTAAGAAACAGCCCCACAAGCCTTGAAGCCAGGTGCCATTGTGTAAGCAGCACACAGGAGAGTGGGTTGGAGGTTGCAAAGTGTTTTCTTGCTTTCCACTCTTGTTTTCTTACAAATGGAAGCACATTACAGTGGATAATAAATACAATTTTGGGAATGGATACCTCTTCTTGGTGATTTGCTTGCTGCCCCTTGGACAGCCTATGTATAATTTTTATAGATGTTTTATCCATGGGGCTATTTGTTCATTTTGTATTGTTTTATGGCACTGAATCGTTGCCATCCTTTGTTGGAAACCGCCCTGAGTCCTCTGGGACAGATAGGACGAGTTATAAAGTTGTTATTGTTGTTGTTTGTTTATGTTTATAGTATTCTTCTATATCATTTTATTAATTGATATGTGAATGTTGTTTGTATTATATTATTTATTAAATACAATATAATACAAACAATATTCACATATCAATTAATAAAATGATATAGAAGAATATTATAAACATAAACAGAAAACAACAATAATTTGTTTTTCTTTAAGTCACCCCGAGTCCCTCTGGGAGAGGGGACAGGATATAAGTAAAGCTGCTGTTTTCTCCTCCTCCTCCACTTCTTAATCTCCTCCTTTACCTTCTTCTGTTTGCTGAGTTAAAAGCTAAAGAAATACCCCAGTGTTGTGTTATTGTTATTGTTGTTGTTGTTACAGACTGAGGCTGGATCTACAGTGCCGTGCAATGCAGTTTGAGAAGTCAATTCAACTACATTGAACTGGATTATATGGCAGTGTAGTTTCACATAAGGGTCCCCTGATGGCACAGCAGGTTAAACCGCTGAGCTGCTGAACTTGCTGACTGAAAGGTTGGCGGTTCAAATCTGGGGAGCGGGGGTGAGCTCCTGCTGTTAGCCCCAGCTTCTGCCAACCTAGCAGTTTGAAAACATGCAAATGTGAGTTGATCAATAGTTACTGCCTTGGCGGGAAGGTAACCACACCATGCAGTCATGCTGGCCACATGATCTTGGAGTTTACGGACAACGCTGACTCTTTGACTTAGAAATAAACATGAGCACCACCCCGAGTTGGACACGACTAGACTTAATGTCAGGGAAAACCTTTACCTTTACTTTAGACACTAATGATGCAGTTCAATGCAATTGAACTGAATTCTGAAACTGCATTATTTGGCAGTGTAGATCTGGCCTGCTCTTATCCAAAATGCTTAGTATCAGAAGTGTTTTGGATTTTTGTACTCCCCCTACTCCGATTTTGAAATAGCTGTTTGTGGATATATGTATATATAATGCGTTATCTGCTTCTATTGCAGAAACTTGCAGTTTCTTAAGTCACTCCTGACAGGAGATGAGACCCAAATCCAAACAAAATTTCATATAAACTATATACTAATAGCCTGAATATAATTTTATACACAAACGTTTGTGCCTTAATATTTGTGTGCATTGAACCATCAGAAAGCAAAGGGGTCTATTTCCGCCATCCACGTTCTCATTATGCATCGCTGGTATATTTTAAGCCAATCAAAATAAACAGTAACCACAAGTTTTGGAATTAATATTCATGTAGGTTGTTTTTCAAATGCAGAAAGCTTTGCCTTCTTTTCTTAATATTTCCCAATTCCAGAGCCTCAATATTTTCACTGTATAATTATAGCAGAAATTATTAATGTTGCTCTAGCTTTAATTGGTTTAATTAATAGAATGATCAAATAAAATATATGGGCTATTTTTAAAATGTGTGCTTCTTACAGGTACTTGCAGTCATCATGATTACCTATGTCTTATTCCATTTCCTATTTTGAACTGCAGTTTGTAGATTTATTGCAGGATAAGAAAGTCTTTCTCCTAAGGGGATCTGACCTTTTCCTGTTAAAGATAAGCATTCTTGGACATTAGTCCTCCCTGAGGCTAGGCACTGACACGCATAAGGGTAAGTGCATTTCAGAAACTTGTACACAAATCTTGTGGACTAAATTGCCAGATATGCTATGGTTCGGTCACTAAGCTCAGTGGAATCATGGCAGATTAAAATCAGTTCATATGTAACCACAGATACACTGGAGTCAGAATCCTATTAATATATAAAACTTGAGTACAAAGGGTTATTCAAACATTTGCTCTTTCTCACAGGTTATGTAAGTGTCTTACTACAGCCAGTCATACCATCAAATGCAAGTACAACCTTCTCTTTCTCTTTTGACTTCTTTCTATCCTCTTACAGCACTTCATCCTAGCCATGCCACAAGGCAAAAGTCCTCCCAGAGAGTCTCCTGACCCCCAGGAAAAAACTGGGGTACACACTGGTATTGCTCCAGAGAGAAGAACTCTTGCTTGTGTGAACACACCCTTGCATACAAACTTTAATGAAAGAATTACAAAGTTGTCAGAGCAAGCTGCCGGTACCTGACCCTCCAGATATTCTTAGCCCCCCATATACACTGCATAATGTTTAACTGCATTATATGGTCTTGATCTACAATCCCATTTATATCTTACCATTGGCCATGCTAGCTATGAAGCCATCTATACTGACCATTTAATGCAGTATCAAACCAGTATTGGAGAAAGGCATTTTGGGTTGTTGGAGGTTTTTTCGGGCTATATGGCCATGTTCTAGAGGCATTTTCTCCTGACGTTTTGCCTGCATTTATCGCAAGCATCCTCAGAGGTAGTGAGAAAGGCATTTTGTTGTGCAGATGATTACATAGGAAATCCTGAAACGGATTTGAGGCCCGGAGGGTGATTGCACAACCACAAAACACTGGTGGTGCACCAAGAGATTTCTCGTCTGTGCTTTTGTGGGAGTTTGTTGCCTAGCTGCCAGAGTCCAAAGCTAGCTTTGAACTGCATTAAATAGTCAGTGTAGATGGGAGTTGTGTGGAGCTATTGGGTGTCGGGTCACTTTAAGTAGGTTACATCTAATAATGATTAAATTCTGGTTGCCCCTTTCCTCCTCCTTACACATAACACACAGACCGCCAATTAAACAGCATGGGGGACTTGGCATGTATTTCACAGCGTAGTACATACTCTCTCTTTATACAGGCTACAAAATAAATAGAAATATAGATTTGCCTTGATCTAGTCCTGAGAAATGTTGCATAACCCTGTGGAAAGTAAACAAGATAACACTAAGTTGTTCTACTTTTTTTTAAGTGGTTTCATAACCTGTACCCGCAAGAACATTTGAGGCCCCTTCTACACTGATCCCAGATTACTTGCTTTGAACTGGATTATATGAGTCTTCACTGCCATATAATCTCGGATGAACAGATAATCTGGGATCAGATCCTGGTATATAAGGACAGTGTAAAAGGGGCCTGAAAGAGTCATCTTGAAGGTCCCCAGAAAAGACCAATGGTGTTTTGAGAACTGTGCTTCTAAGGATACTTGTGTATCCCACCCCAGTTATCTTGTTTGAGAACTAACTTGGCTATTGCAAACATATGCAATGTTTTACTTCAACACCTTAAAGCAGTAGAGGAAAGGATGGCTTTCTCTACCTTTTGCTCCATACGTTTGCTGCTCAGAGAACTGAACAAGGATGTCCTTACACATTCATCTGGTTTGCCCCTTAGGGACATATTGGGTCCCCACATAGTCTGCGTTGTGCCATTGGCAATAGGTCCCCCATCTTAGAAACAAGCTCTCTTATACTAAATGATACTTGTCTGCAGCTGCTCTCTAATGTCTCTGAGTTTTTTCATGATTCACCCTGAAGATGTTGATAGAATAAACCACCTGTACACAGAGGAGCTCTAGTAGTACAATGCAGTAAATGAGAAACAATTGAAAATGAATCAATCAGCAACAAGGCACACACAAGCAACAAAATCCAAATTCTATGTTAGATATAATAACTTTAAAGGCCTACAAAATATTTTGTAATCTTTCAGGGTCACGGGGAAGTTCATCAGGCATACTCTTGCAACATTTTTGGGTTGACTTAAAAAATATACTACTATAGAATCCAGCCAATGAAAGAGGCCTTCTGCCTTGGGGAGGAGGGCTTGCTCATTTAGTTTGCAAGGGAATTAATGATCTTCCAAAGAACTGGGCTGCACTGGAAAATGCATGATTATTAGGTACGTGGTGCAATTCTTTGATGAAGAAACCTTACGTTCCGGTTCTTAATAAAATGTGCTGGAAGCGAACTGCTGACTCAAAACAGAGCTCTTTTTAATTTACTTAGAATATTAATTTAATTTATTTGTTTATTGGACTTGGTACAAACATAGCTACCCTTTTGAGTTTATATAATGGAGTCATGAGTAATAGGACTTGTCCTCAGGTAATAAGATTGCAGCTTTAACTATACATCTTACTTACTTACTTAGGCGATCCCTCGTTGGCCAAATAGGATAGTCTTCCAGGATCAGGATTCTTGTGAGTCTGTAGGTGGCTGTGGAGCCCTATTCTTGATCTGCATCTTCTTCCCCAGTGAGGGCATTGGTTTCCAGGTAGAAGGTGGTCTCAGTCGGGGTTGGCTTGACACGCCTTCCTCTTGGCATGTTTCTCTCTTTCACCATCCATGCCTCTTCAAATTCTGCAGCACTGCTGGTCACAGCTGACCTCAGCTGGAGCGATCAAGGGCCAGGGCTTCCCAGTTCTCAGTGTCTATGCCAGAATTTTTAAGGTTGCCTTTGAGCCCATCTTTAAATCGCTTTTCCTGCCCTCCAACATTCCGTTTTCCGTTCTTGAGTTCGGAGTACAGCAACTGCTTTGGGAGACGTGGTCGGGCATCCAGACAACGTGGCTGGTCCAGCGGAGTTGATGGCGGAGGACCATCGCTTCAATGCTAGTGGTCTTTGCTTCTTCCAGCATGCTGACGTTTGTCTGCCTGTCTTCCCAAGAGATTTGCAGGATTTTCCGGAGGCAGCGCTGATGGAATTCTTCCAGGAGTTGCATGTGACGTCTGTAGACAGTCCACGCTTTGCAGGCATATAGCAGGGTTGGGAGGACAATAGCTCTATAAACAAGCACCTTGGTATCCCTACATACATACCAAATATATAAACAACCTGACACACACACACAGGGCCAATATAATCCTTGGAGATGGTTCTCTCTCTCAATTTTTGACTCTTATATGAATCAAATCATATTGAATAGTCTTCCCTTTTACTTGATGTCATTTTGACCAGTGAAAGAAGATACTATAGTTTGAAAGGATCACAGTATCTTCCATTTTGGGTTTTTATGTAACATTAAAAATGTAGAATTTGCTCTAATATCATGTACTAGATTGACTAAATTCCTTGAATTGAGCATGTTGTATTATTTACTTGTGCAATTTGCCTGGTGTTAATTTTCAATTACCTTTGTAACCTGACAGTTAAGCTTTTTTATTTTGTGGCCAGATTTTAAGCACACCATAACAGTCAAAATAGCTGACTGAATAGCATGCAAAACAGTGACGATCAAAGATCAAACGCTCATCATGTAGGAACGTTGTCAAACATAAAGGGTGACAGCAAACAGCTAAGATTTCCAGCATCTTGGCAAGAGTACAACCTGCAAGAGATAAGTCATATAAAATTGGTTTTTCAACAAGGATGACATGTTGGAGAGTAAAGATAAAGAAACGGCTGCAGCATCAAATCATCAGCTCACATCACTGACTATAGAGGCAGAATACACAATTTGAGTTGCATTGACTTATTTTATCATTTATGAAAGATTACTACGTAGTCCGTTGGGAAGGCTCAAGTTCTTTATTTGTCTGCAGCCTAAGTGTTTTCTCCCACACAGCAGCTCAACCCTTCGTGCAGACTGTATTTAACCTAGTGTTCTGAGTTTTTTCTTGTAAAAACAGCAATATTTTCGATTTCTTTATTATTTTATATTTCCAGCCTGTATGTTGAAAAGAGGGGTGAATCAAACTGTGGATAAAGGGGTCATACTGCATATTAAATCAACAATTAATAGTTTACTGAGTTCAGAGCTAAATAAATCCTACTGTTTAATGGTTTCTTGATTGCAAAAAAGTAAGGAATTAACTCTTAACTCTATGTTTGATGTGCTTATTTTGCTAGTAAAGAAGATTACAATTTACAAAACAAACTCAGGACAGCAGTACAAAATGGGAATGCATAAATAACTCATTTAATAGCTTGCTGTATGTCACCTTGGATCCTGTGATGGGACAAATGTGGGATATAAAAATATAAAATAATATAAAATATATCTTTTATAATATAATATAATATAAATACATTTCTGACAGAAAGAAATGTTGGGTACTCGTCAACAATTATTTGCACAAGATATCCCACAGATGTGAGGCTACAAACGGTAAGACTGTCATGCTTGTTTACTCAGGCCCCATCTATACTGCCATATAAAGCAGTTTGAAACTGCATTGCATGGTCAATGTAGACTCATATAATGAAGTTTAATTGCATTGAACTGCATTATATGAGTCTATACTGGCCATATAATGCAGATTCAAACAAGATGATATGGCATTTTAGATGGGGCCTAATCCTTAAAGGAGAGGGGTAGTAATAGATGATCTGAAGAATTAAGCAAATTCATTTGGGTGAAGGTGACCTCAGACTATTTAGGCTTTGAAGTTCAATTAAGACCAGTAAACACATTGCTATGCAATCAAAGGGAGAGCATGAAAATTAAGAGTAGTGGAGGTTCTCCATCCTTTATTGTCACTGTGGTTGAGTGAGAGAAACGCATTACGTCGAGACATTATACATTTTCTCACCATAATAATTGCAGAAAGCCCTTGCTTTCAGCTGAGGCTGATCTACACTGTCATGTAATGCAATTTGAAACTGCATTATCGTATTATATGGACCTCCATCTACACTGCCATATAAGGCAATTTTAGAATGAAGTTTAACCATTGAAGTGGATTATATGAGTCAGCACTGTCACATAATGTAGTTTAATGCAGTTAAACTGCATTCTGATGTTGTATTGTATGGCAGGGTCGATCAGGCCTGGATCAAACTGCATTATTTGGGAGTGTGGATCCAGCCTCAAGTAAGGCACCTTTGGGACACTGTTCCTATCTTTGGAACCCGAGAAAGGAGATCTAATAAACATATTCATTATTTATTCATTTAAAACATTTATATTCTGCCTTTCTCACCCCGGAGGGGACTCGGGGCAGAGTACAACATACAAACCGCAAACATACATGTGTCTGATCTGACCTTTGCCTGTCCCACCCAGAAGTACATGTTAACAGTTGGTCCACATGCTTATCTATATCTTACTGGAAGCAGCAGGGGTCAACTTTATATTTCAAAATAAATTCACTGAATAAGGGAGCCAGATTTCCCTCTTCCTCACCTTGCTAATATCAGGCTCATCCACACTGCCTTATACTGTAATACAGTTTCAGGATGCAGATTAACTGCATTGAACTGGATTATATGGCAGTGTAAAGTCTGTTCAATGCAGTTCAATGGCGCTATAGATGGGGCCTCTGTTGCAGAAGAGGGATGCAGAGAAACACCTTAAGGCAGGGAAAGGGTGAATGGATGACTATTGCTACTTTCCCCCAAATGTCTGTTGTAATATACAAAGTAGATTCTTCCTCTCGTCCTCAGACCTTTTCCAAACTGTATTAGTACATTCATCTTTCCACAAAGCTATGCTAGCTCAAAGAGAAGGGAAGGAAGGAAGATGTGGCAGTGATGATCTTTGCACAATATTTTCAACAGCAAATACATTATTTTACTGCTTCTCTAGTGCTTTTAGTTCCTTTTCCATCTGCATGATAAAATACTTGATTTGTTGAGTCAGGCAAGCCAATGCCCATTCAACTAATAAAGAATGGGCAATTCTTAAATTATAACTACTATCATGAAGTGTAAAGATACAGAATGGGGGACGCCTGGCTTGGTAGCAGTGCATGTGAAAAAGATCTTGGAGTTCTCATGGACAACAAGTTAAACATGAGCCAACAATGTCATGAAGCTGCTAAAAAAGCCAATGGGATTTTGGCCTGCATCAACAGGAGTCTAGTGTCTAGATCCATGGAAGTCATGCTATCCTTCTGTTCTGCTTTGGTCAAACCACACCTGGAATATTATGTCCAATTCTGGGCACTGCAATTGAAGTGTGATGTTGACAAGCTGGAATGTGTCCAGAGGAGGGCAACTAAAAGGATAAGGGTCTAGAGAACAAGCCCTATGAGGAACATCTTAAAGAGCTGGGCATGTTTATCCTGCAGAAGAGAAATCTGAGAGGACACATGATGGCCATGTATAAATATGTGAGGGGAAGTGATAGAGAGGAGGGAGCAAGCTTGTTTTCCACTGCCCTGGACACTAGGACGCAATGGAACAATGGCTTCAAACTACAGGAAAGGAGATTCCACCTGAACATTAGGAAGAACTGCCTGACTGTGTGAGCTGTTCAGCAGTGGAACTCTCTGCCCCGGGGTGTGGTGGAGGTTCCTTCTTTGAAGGCTTTTAAACAGAGACTGGATGGCCATCTGTGAGGGGTGATTTGAATGTGATTTTTCCTGCTTCTTGGCAGGGGGTAAGACTGGATGGCCCACGAGGTCTCTTCCAACTCAGTGATTCTATGATTCATCTCTCCCTGCTGGGACTGATGGGAACTGCAATCTATCAACATCTCAAAGACACTGACAATTATTGGAATTAACTCTGCTTCTTTTTGAGATCAGACAGCCTATATTCTGCAGTGACTTTTTAAAAAGCTTATGTATGTATATGCATGCATGAATGTATATAAAGCAAATGGTGTAAAGGGGGGGGGGGCATAGCCAGGTCCTAATGTGTGTTTCCATGAGCTACTTTCTTAGGTTCAGCTGTGTTACAGCTGGAATTCAATTTTAATTAACCACCTCAGATTAAGGGAAGCAAGGAAGGCAGAACTAATAGGGGGGAAATGGGGAGGGCTTATTGGGGGTGAGCTCAAATAACTGCTTCCTCCTGCAGCAGAGATTTCCGCAGGAGACGTTCCCCGTGGCCTGTTCCTTTTGTTTCATGGAGAGAAAATAATGACTTCTTTTTATTTATACACAGAAATAAATTGTGATCAGCATCAAGAAAAAGATACACAAGTATAACCAGTTTCCTGTAGGAGTTTGTCTTAGAATGAAACATATAGATGGTATGTTTCAATCTTATTAAATTCTAGGGCATTAAGACTATCTAAAAATCCCTACCAGGTTTCAGTTTGGGAGCAATCACTGAAAAGGCGCAAATTAATAAATGGAGATAAATGTAGGGTTATAGGCAAATGTCATGTCATAGATTTACCTACCAACAAGACACCGGCAAGGTTTAGGTCAGGGGTTAATGAAAGACATCCAAAGGTCATTTGGTGATTATATGAGAGCATGAGTTTAATAGGGTACTGCCGCGACAGACATTGACAGAAGATTTATACCAGAGGTGATGACACTACTACGGATACTGCTGATAAAAAGAGCCCCAATATTGGACTGAGCAGAATGATGAATGGCACAGACGGCTATTCACACTTCTCATTATAGGCTCTTTCACTCTTGGTGGCACTTAGCAGCATTTATTTACTGTGGTTTGAAGGTGTAGGGCAATAGCCCAGTATATCTAATGCGTTTAAATGGAGACTTGCCATAAAAAAATGAAACAAGAGATAAGATTAGGCCATTGAATAATTGCACAGCTTTCCTGCAGAGATTATATTCACTAGCGCTAACATTATTTTTTCCCCCTCCTAATGTTCTGAGTGTGAGGAGAGCTCAAGTGAATTAATTTTCTACGGCAGAAGGTCAAAGGAAAATAAACTGATAAGCATTATGCCAGCTATAGAATATGACTTCACAATATTCCCTCGCCCTCAATTGTCAGATAGTGACGCCAAGATAATACGGTAAAAATATATACGCATATATTTCACTAAACGTATGGGCGATTTTTGTTTGCCCTTGATGCTGTTTGCTTTTTTGTGTACATTAGCAACAGAAGATCAGAGAAAATGTCAACCAAAGCTGTGCAATAATACCAATACTAATAAATTTGAGTAATGATTGGGAGAAGGGATTCTGCATCTTGATGAATAACCCTCTGTGCCCCCAAGAAGCTCCTTTTCAAGTTGTTATGTATTTATCAAACTGCTGAAGTGTGTCTTTTGAAGAAGACCTTTCAGCTTTGGAGGAAAAGGAACTCCAGTCAAAGTCATATATGCTGCTAATGGTCAATGTTTGCTATATATATATATATATTTAAAAAAACCTTATTTCATTGATTTAATGAATTGGAATTTATGTATTGCACAGGGCTGTGATAACATATGACTGATACTTGGTAAATTTATTTATTTACAGTATTTATATCCCGCCCTTCTCACTCCAAAGGGACTCTGAGCGGCTTTTACAGAATACACACATATGGCAAACATTCAGTGCTGATTATTCACTTAACAAGGACAGACAACACAACACAAATAGGGGTAAGGGAAGTTTTTCCAGTATATTGGAAGCTGTGCTTGACTCCAACCATGGAAGTGTGCTGTCCCTCCATCTTCCATGCCAAGGAGCTTTCCTCTGATTGAGCAATCTCCTTTATTACCTCCCCGCTAAAAGCAGTACCTATTTTATCTACTTGTATGTGTGCTTTCGACCTGCTAGGTGGGCAGGTGAGCTGGGGCTAACGGCAGGTGCTCACCCCAACCCGGGCTCAAACTGCTGATCTTTTGATCGGCAGGATTTTTCTGCAGCACAGCGGTTTAGCCTGCTGTGCTAAGCCCAGCCCTTAAGTGTTGAAGTGTTTAAAAACTTGATTATACTTAAAACAGATTATCGTAAAGTCAATTGATTTATCCTTGTCTAAGTAAGCCTGGATCCAAACCTAAGTTACCTTTTCAAAATGAAAATTATCCTGTGTCTGTTTGACGTCCAGCAGTAAAAGGTTGGACCTCCAATGCTTTCCATTGGATGACACATTTTGGTGACACACTTTTAAGACATGCCTTATTTCGTGACACAGACCATATGGGCACATACATCCATTGTAATAATGAAATGTATGGAGATACAACATATTTCATGAAAACCTTTGCTTTATATTTTTTTAAAATATATGATTTATTGCTTATTTCACATAAATTCAGGTGTCTCATTACATTCTCGCAACACCCTGGCACACTAATGTGTCACAACACAGAGTTTGGTAAGCTCTGCTCTAAGGATTATATTTTGGCAAACAATCAAAATGAAAGTGAATCTAACAGCTGTGAATAGCCTCTTCCCCTTTCTGTCTTAGGACTTCATTGTACAAATTCACTGTTCCACTGCTGTTGCATAATAATAATGATGGTTATTATTATTATTATTATTATTATTATTATTATTTGTATGCCGCTCTATCTCCCAAGAGGAAGTAAGGGCAGATTCCAACATACTACGGCAAACATTCAATGCCTCCATAAAGCAAGCAAATACCAACATTATAACCCCAGAAAAGCCGTACATATTAAAACAATATTTAAACCTAACATCAATAAATTAAACCAATCATAATCAAACAAGAATTATACAATGACGTAAAATCTGAACATAAAACATTCACATTAATTTACAAAAGCCAACATCATCATTGACAGTAAATATATGGCTGGTTGAGCACCTTCCAAATTGCATCCCTTTTAAATCATGCAATTGTACTGATTCAGCAATTCATAACTTCATAACACCACTTTCCTGCAATACCGCTGTTCTGTGATTGTTTTATTTTTATTTTACAGCAATTTTATGACCCCAACTTTGGAAAAATGGCCAATATAACTATAAAATATAAAATAAGCACAAAACAGTTTTTGAATAGCTAGGGGAAGGAAGAGGAGGAGCACCCCCTGACATCACTTTAATGCCAACATGCCAGTCAGCAGTAGAATGAACCCATTGGACCAAGGTAGGTAATGGGAACTAGTGATAGGTTTTACTCATTAATAGCAAGGGATTTATGAGGAGGGGGAAGATCGGCAATGGGATGCACTTGGCGTTGTGCTGCAATGCCAGTTTGCCTGCCTTGAGCAACAAAGTAGTTTATTCATCTCCTCCTCAGTGTTGTAGCAGATATGTTTAGTCAGAGTTGCCCATGGTCATCACATTGGCTCATTGATGAATTTTTGGTGTTTCAAAGCTCATAAACCTATTTGACAATTTGATGCTGAATAAAGAGATGAATAAAAACACAGCACAAGCAATGGTACTTTGTAAAACTAATTGTCTTTTGTTTTAGAAAAGCCTGTGTGATAAAAACCTTGTGATAAAGGTTTGATACACATTTGACACAGTAGAAAGTACAAATTTGGCTGGCCATACAAAACTGCATTATACCCAAACAGGCCTCTTTGTATATATCTAGTATTCCCTGATCTGGCAGGCAGCTGTTTGCTGCTGTCACAGGCAGTATTTTTTCATATCACCTGGTACCTGCCCTTTTCCACTGGTAATGCCAAGTATTGAAACTGAGGCCTTCTGCATTCAAAACATGTGCCCTGTCACTGAACCCTGGCAACTCCCTCAAAGATTATTGGCATCATTCCTTTCACAATACGATACCTGCAAGCAATCCTGGATGGTCTCCAGAAGCGCCTGATGGCTTCCATGATACTGGGGTGGTGAATTCGCTCTGGCTTCAGTCTGAACATTAGAGTTTTTCAAGGTGACCCTATTCCCAAAACAGGTACAGAACTTTGGATAGCCTCTTTCAAACTTCTGGTCTAAAGTTAAGTGGAATTACAACCCCACAGAAATGGGAGCAACCAGCTTGCACAATCCTGAAATTAATTGCATTAGAACAGCGTTTCTCAGCCTGGGGGTTGTGGCCCCTGGGGGGGGGGGTTGCAAGAGGGTGTCAGACGGGTCA
Source organism: Anolis sagrei (assembly GCF_037176765.1). Classification (NCBI taxonomy): domain Eukaryota; kingdom Metazoa; phylum Chordata; class Lepidosauria; order Squamata; family Anolidae; genus Anolis; species Anolis sagrei. The sequence goes on along the minus strand of NC_090021.1, from coordinate 217,513,810 downwards.
CCAAAGACCCTCAGGAAACTAAGTATTTTCTGTTGGTCATGGGGGTTCTGTGTGGGAAGTTTGGGCCAATTCTATCGTTGGGGTTCACAATGCTCTTTGAAAATGCCAAAGTCTATTTTCCTCAAAGTCCACCAGTGTTCACATTTGGGCATGTTGAGTATTTATGCCAAGTTTGGTCCAGATCCATCATTGTTTGAGTTTATTTACTTACTTACTTACTTACTTACTTAGGCGATCCCTTGTTGTCTGAGTAAGATTGTTCCCCAAGATACTGGTGATGGGTACGTAGGTGACTGTGGAGCCCTATTCCTGACCTGCATGTGCTCTCTGGATGTAGGTGAACTACAACTTCAAAACTCAAGGCCAATGCCCATCAAACCCTTTCAGTATTTTCTGTTGGTCATGGGAGTTCTGTGTGCCAAGTTTGGTTCAATTCCATTATGGAAGTTTGGAATGCTCTTTTATTATAAGTGAACTATAAATCCCAGCAACTACAACTCCCAAATGACAAAATCAATCCCAACCCTACCAGTATTCAAATGTGGGCATATCAGGTATTTGTGCCAAATTTGGTCCAGTGAATGAAAATACATCCTGCATATGAGATATTTACATTATGATTCATAACAGTAGCAAAATTATAGTTATGAAGTAGCAACGAAAATAATGTTATAGTTGGGGGTCACCACGACATGAGGAACTGTATTACGGGATCGCAGCATTAGGAAGGTTGAGAAACACTGCATTAGAGCATGGATAGTTGCATATTTTGTAACTTTCACAATAACTGATTACTGGTTTATAGAGACATATAGCGCTTTTAGTTGAAAATGTTTCATATCCCTTTTACTTAAGAGATCAAAATTGCACAGCAAATAGGTATGGAGGAGGGTTAAGTTAGGACACCCAAGCTGTGTTTGATATATGATGGTATTAGTGCAAGTGCTAGAGCTAGATATGACCTCATGGAAATCCATCTCTGCAACATCTTCAATTGCTTTTCAAATAGTTAGAAAATAGGAGCCAAGTAATATTCACCTGAAGTTGGAAATGTATACATTACCCTGGTTCCAGATTCAGCCAGTGACACAATGGAGTTGTGAGATGTCATTCTGTACTTTATTGGCACTGGAGAAAATGTATCCAATGGCTCAAATTTGCATTTTTAAAATTATCTCTTAAATATGTATTTTTTACTATACAGGTAGTTCCTAGGTTAAAAACATCCGACTTACAAATGACTCATAGTTAAGAACAGGGGTGAGACATCAGGAAGTGAGAGGAATTTATCCCTAGGAAGGGAAAATCACTCCTGAAAGATACCTGGGGAAAAAGGTATCTTCACTTAAGCTTTATCGCCATCCTTGTTTCTACAGCAAGCCATTTTTTTCAAAATCCAATTATCACAGTGACAGAAAGTGAGGTCAAATCTTCTGAATAGGATACAGACAGCAAAACAAACACCAAAGGAGTGTTAACCTTTCCCTATGCCATCCAAAGCTTGTGTGTGTGTGTCTGGAGTTGCACTTAAAAATGTCCCTGTTCCCACACATACAAATTCAACTTAAGAACAAACCTACAGAACCTATCTTATTTGCCACTTGGGTTCTGCCTCTACTTGGGCCAGAAGCATGCCACAGAACTGAACTGAAGGAATAGATAAGCCCAAGAAAACATGGGGGGGGGGGGGTTTAATACATTTTGGAGTATGGGTAAGTGGTATTGAATCGATGGATAAGGGAGTCACCTGGCCATCTATACAAAATGGAACTCCATAATACCAGCATTTTAAATTTGAAAGAAACAAATACTGTTTTCTCACCCAAGGAGACAATAGTAATACTGCAAGCACATCAACCATTATGATCTTCTCCAGCATCCTGCTTCCTATATCTAAGGAAAACTTGTTGCTCATTCCATGTGAAAAAACAAACAGTGGGCTGATTTAGGATGTCATCAGACAGGCAAAATTGCCCGTCCTATTACAGATAGCTCTCACTTCAGTCACACAGCCCTCCAGATCCCATCACACCATGTCAAAGGGAAACCTTTACCTTTATAGAGTGTTCGAGGTTTCACTAGAACAAGGGAGTGATTAAATAGACTCAAACCCAGCCACTGATTTTCACTCATCTGAAAGGATTCTAAAATCTGTCAGGTCACAGGGCACAACTTTGTTTAGACTAAAATCTTCAGGGTCTGTCTTCTGCTTTGTGTTTCTTGGCTTCTGATTTCTAGTGCCCAGCAATGCCCATAATGCCCATAATGAAGGTTGTCAGTTGATTAGCATTTTAGTTTTTAGCTAATTAAACTGCTTGCTAACGCACTGATAAAGATGTTGCAATATATCAATACAGGTGATATTCTGAGGAAACTCTAATTAAGGGTCTCTCAACTAGCGCACAAGAATAATTCATTGTTGGGTTAATCATCTCAGGTGCAACGACTGAATCAAAACTGCATGTGTGTTGTTTGCAAGGATACCAAATGTGTTGGCTCCAGTTAAATCTGATTGAATAATACATGGTGTTAAACCTGCCATCAACAATTTGCACATTCATTATACCAATGGGTTGTTTCTAAAAGTAGTGAAAGTATGCAGATTTACAGTTTGGAAACCTTTTGTTCCCCACCCCCCTTCCCATGCTCTTTATGCCCTGCCCACCTCTCTCAATCCCTTTATCTTCCCATCCACTGAACTGAACAGTATTGCTCCAACCTTACCTACCTCCTATCCTGGTACTGTTTCTCTCCCATAGACTTTAGTGTGCTTTTTTCTTTACCCACCTAGGTTTTACCTTTTCCCCTTTGTTCTTCCCCTCCATCTTAATGTTCGTTCAGCCATTTCCTCTGTTCATTCTTTTTTCCTACACACCAGATAGAAATTCTCTTTTGCACTCTCAATTTCTGGAGACTCCCAGGACCCTTCAGAACTTGTGTTTCTTATTGTATCTCTAACTGAAGTGGAGCTATCTAGAGGCCCTCTGTAGGAATGAAAGGCAGGTTCCTAGCAGAACATCTGCCACCTATGGCCAAAGATGGTGCTACGGGCATGAATTAATATTGCAGAGTTTTTAAAAAACACAAATACATCATACATTTCCTCTGAATAAGTATGTGAAAGTTCAGGCCTCTTCCTTTTTTAAAAAATATTTTTTATTGTGCATTTTGATATTTACAATAAAACAAAGAAGTAGAAATAAAAACAGATGAAACTAACAGTGACTTTAAGAGGAGAAAAAGAAATCACCCAGATCACCAGCACCCCCCCCCCCCCGCTGATCATTAAAAAGTGGTTGTAGTAGTACTTCCCAAAATCTTCTGAGAATTAAATAGCTTTTGGTTTGCTTTAAATCAGTTCAGTCTATTCTTCTCATAATCACTTTAGATACTGTTTCTCTTGTCAAAAGTTAGACAAATCTATCAAAAGTGGTATCTTTCTTGATATAATAAAGTCTCTAAAACCTGACCAGTCTGTTTTTTTTGGGGTCTTGTTCACTTTCTGTGTTAGACAGTCCATTTGCACCAAATCGAATACTTTGATTATCCAGTCTTCCGCACTAGGGATTTCGTCTTGTTTCCATAACCTTGCAATTTGTAGTCTGGCTGCAGTGCTGAGTAGGAAAAGCATCTTCTCCTGGTTTTCAGTTAATTTTGCTTCAGATATACCTAATAGGTAGGTCTCTGGTTTTAGGGGGTAGATGGCTTTTAGAATTTTTTGGGTCATGGAGTGTATTTCCTTCCAGTATTTTTTGATTCGCTTGCATGTCCACCACGCATGTATGAATGTCTCCTTTTCCTCTTTAAATTTCCAACAGGCACTAGAAATCCCTTTATTGAATTTGGCAAGTTTTTCAGGAGTATAATACCAGCAGTATAGCATTTTATACCAATTTTCTTTTAGATCATTGGCGGCCGTATATTTCAATTTTTTATTCCAGATTTCTTCCCATTGGTCAGTGAGGATGCTGTGCCCTATATTCTTTGCTCATTGTATTTGGTAATTTTTAATTTGTTCATCTTCCGTAGACCAGATTAAGAGTTTTTGATATATGATTTTGATCAACTTTTTATCTTTTTGCAAAATTAATTCCCAAAATCCTTCCTCTTGGTTAAAGGCTATTTTACCATCCTCCTTAAATCCTTGTTGAATTTGATAATATTGTAACCAGGTTAATTTTTCATTCAGAAATTTTAACTCATCATAAGGGTTTAAATTTTAACTCATCATAAGGTTTCTTCCTTTCATGTTCTTGGAGCTATAGAGGAGCAAGCTATGCATGTGAACACATATCCACCTTCTTACACTAATGCAGGCTTTAATATGTTATAAATTTTTACCTTCTGGGAAATTCCTATTTTTCGTCTGAAAAATGTTTCTTTTTTCTACCTGAGGAGGTCATCATGAGTGATTACTTGTGGGCGAGTATGGTTATCTTCCATAGGTACAGTCTTGACGGTAGAGACCTATTCTGGATCTGCATGGTCTTTCACATTGAAGACATAGATTTTCAGGTGGAAGGCGGTCATGACAAAGGTTTACTTGGCAGACTTCCTCCATTCAAAGTCCATAGTACATTTGGTAACAGCTGACTTCCAGTTACACCTCTTGAGGGCCAGGGCTTCCCAGGGCTTCTATTTTTTAAGATTAACTTTAAGCCCATCTCTTTTGTTGTCTATCAACATTCCATTTCCATTTTTAAGTTGAGAGTAGAGCAAAGCTTTGTGAGATGGTGATCAGACATTCAGGCAACATGGCCAGTCCAGTGAAGTTGATGGTGGTCTTTGCTTCTTCCAGAATGCTGACGTTAGTCCACCTGTCTTCCCAAGACTTTTGCAGGATTTCTTTGAAGGCAACACTGATGGAATTGTTCCAGAAATTGAGAGGGACATTTCTATATGGTCCATGTTTTACAGGTGTACAACAGAGGTGGGAAGACAGTAGCTTTATAAACAAGCATCTTAGTATCCCTACAAATGCCCTGATCCTCAGACACTCTACAAAGGTAAAGGTAAAGGTTTCCCCTTGACATTAAGTTTAGTCAAGTCCAACTCTGGGGTGGGGGGGGGGGTGATGCTCATCTCAATTTTTAAACCAAAGAGCCAATGTTGTTCATAGACATAGCCTAGATCATGTGACTGACATGAGTGCATGGAGAGCCATTACCTTCCCGCACAAGGCATTGTATTTCAATGTCAACCTTTGTGGAAAGGTGGCTGTAAATGGAAGGTGAAATTATAAACATTTTATTGCATTACACTATTAAGCTGTGTTACTGACATTGCAGAGAAATTGGTTTATGCCTGCTGGTAGAGCACTTTGGGTTTGGGAAACTGGCCTGAGTCCCTCAACAGAGGTGAGAAGACCGGTATACAAAACAGCTAAATAAATAAATAAATAAATATTTTTAATGTTAAGTGAAAGGCCAAACTTTTCATATAGTTCTGCAAAGGTGGTTAAAGTGGCTTCTTAGTCTTCCTCTGAATGAGCACAGACTACATTATCATCAGCATATTGGAGTTCTACAACAAAAGCTGTTGTTATCTTACTTTTGGCTTTCAGCAAGGTTAAAGAGCTTGCTATCTATCCAATACATGATTTCCACACCAGTGGGAAGCTTCCCAGCAAAAAGGTGTAGAATCATAGTGATGATGTTAGAAAATAAGACAAGAGACAGAAAGCTGCCTTATACATAGTAGGATCATAAGCTGATCTAGTAAAGTATGACCCACATATTAGTGGGCGATATATTCCAAGACCCTCTGTAGATAGTAGCAAAGAAGGAGTGTGTGTCCCTCCATATGTTGTTGGATTATGACTACCATCTTCCTTGAACACTGGAAGATCTCCAATACATAATGACGAACCCTATATTTGGAATATAATTGGGCCAGAATCATACCAGAGGACCTACAAAATGTAAACATTTCTCCTGACATTAAGTCTAATCATGTCCGACTCTGGGGGGTGGTGCTCATCTCCATTTAAGCCAAAGAGCCAACATTGTCCATAGACGCCTCCAAGGTCATGTGGCCAGCATGACTGCATGGAGCCCTGTTACCTTCCCACAGAAGCGGTGCCTATTGATCTATTCACATTTGCATGTTTCCAGACTACTAGGTTGGCAGAAGCTGGAGCTAACAGCGGGAGCTCACCCTGCTCCCTGGATTCAAGCCACCAACCTTTTGGTCAGCAAGTTCAGCAGCTCAGTGGTTTAACCCACTGCATCACCAGGAGGCCCTATAGTGGACCACAAATACTTCTGTGGGAGGGAGAGGGTTGTAGTGTGGATAACTGAAACTGTAGATATCAGATTCATAGGTACGAGGGCCATGCTGCACTCTCTCATCTGATTGGCAATGACTCCCTACAGTCTCAGCCAGGAATCTTCCCTATCACTTGATACCTCGCCTTCAGCTTGCATACTAGGAACCAAAATGCATTTGATGAGGTCCAGCTCCATCAATCAGCTTTCCGAGCATGCTTAAAAATCATTTGAATGATTGAAAATTAAGTCCTGGCACTGAACTCAGTTTCCAAAACTAAAATGGACTTCAAAGTATGCCCCCAAATCACACCAACCGATTGATGTTTTCAGTCTGCCTGCACATATCCTTAAATGAATGCAGAGCTTTCTGAAACATCAAAAAGAATTCAGCCCAAGCATAGCCTGCCTTCAGTGATACAAAATGGCAGAGATGGCAGCTGTCTCTATAACACATACTAGCCATGCTGTGTGCCAACAATGCTGCTCCAAAATTTGAGATTTTCTAAGGGAGGCGTTTCCAGCTTCAGTTGGGAGAGCTGGATAATTTATAGGTTAACATTTTCTTTTTATGCGAATAGCATTTTTTCTCATTTATAGTTAATTAGGTTAAGCATGCATGGGGAGCGAGGGAGGAAAGGCTTTCAGATAGGATCTAAATGATTAGTAATTTGAATAAAGTAAAAGAAACCTCAAAAAGATGTAGCTCTTGCATATATTAAATATATTCTGTAACTAGCATGGGCATCAGATAGGAATTTTAAAAGGCTCCATGTTAATTATAGTACTCACACAAGATACATGGCACATTTTATTGATTTTGCTCATTCATTTTTTTAAAGCAAGGAGTAATTAGACTTTACTATAACAGTGGAGGTTATTTCTCTATATATCTTCAGATGATACCTTTCACATATATTTCCAGTCTTGAGAAAATAATTGACATACACGGGATAACACAAGGGAAGCTTCATATTGGGATTTTAAGGGGTGCTTTCACTCAGCAAACAGTCACTGCTGCCTCAAAATATTTTGCTGCCTGAATCAGACGGTGTTCCTCCCTGATTCCATGAACAAAAGTCAACAAACTGGACTAGCACTTCAGTCTTATGTTCATCCTGGAAATGTAAAAATATGTTCTGCCACAACAGAAGGAAGTAAGATAGCTTAGAGCAGATTATATAACATATAAAACTCTTTCGTCTGTCACATTCCAGCTTGTGCCTACCCCAAGGATTTGCTACCTGAAGCCGCTGCTTCACTCACCCTAATGGTAGGTCTGGCCCCAGTACTATGATGGCAAGTGTTATCAGTAATCTCTGCCAATGCAAGCCAGGCTTAATGGAGCCCCAATCCAGCATCCTCTGAACAGTTACTAGCCAGGGATCTGAGACTAATGGCTAATATCTATGAATCCATTGTTTTATTACTTTAATACTGTGAATAATGTAATTCTATTGCGATGCTTACTTTTTGTATGTTTTAGTTGCATTGTTCTTTTTAAATTGTAAGTTGCCTTGACTCTCAATTTTGGGAGAAAGATGGGATATTTCTACTACTGGTAGTAATATTGATGATGATGATGATGATGATGATGATGATGATGATGATGATGAAACCATTGATCATATCCTCAGCCACTGCAAGAAAATCACACAGACAGTCTACAAACAGAGGCACAATTCTGTGGCCAAATGATTCATTGGAACGTATGCAGGATTATAAACCTGCAAAGGTCGTGGAAAATGAACACACAAAAATACTGTGGGACTTTTGAATCCAGACTTAAAAAGTTTTGGAACACACTACTCCAGATAGCACGATTGTGGAAAAGAAAAAGTTTGGATTATCGATATCGCCATACCAGATGACAGTCGCATTGATGAAAACAACAGGAAAAACTCAGCCATTATCAGGACCCCAAAATCAAACTGCAAATGCTCTGGCATAAACCACTCTAGGTGGTCCCAGTGGTAATCAGCACACTGGGTGCCGTGCCAAAAGATCTCATCTGGCATTTGAAAACAACAAACATTGACAAATTCACAATCTATCAACTCCAAAAGGCCATCTTACTTGGATCTGCGCACATCATTCAAAAATACATCACACAGTCCTAAACACTTGGGAAGTGTTCGACTTGCAATTTTGTGATACTAAAGCCAGCATATATATCTCATTTGCTGTGTCATACTGTGTTTTTGTGTCAGAATAATAATAATAATAATAATAATAATAATAATAATAATAATACCAACTACGGCCAAATGCAAGCAAACTGAAAAACATGAAGGAGAAAAAGCTGAAAAATGACAAAATCAAAGCACATCTAATTAAGAGATACAACCTGGACAAGAAGAAATTCAGTGAAGCACTGGAAGTAGTTAAACAATGGGCTAGTAACAGTTTCAAAGAAGTTTGCAAGATTCAAATCAAGCGTTGCTCAATTTAAGCAGAATCTATTTTTCTACTCTAACCAGAAACAATTCTACCAGAGGGTTAGTGGAGATGTGAAAAGCGATACAGAAGTGCCAAACAAAGAACAATTCATTGAGTTCTGGAGAAACTTCTGGGGCAACCCAAAACACTACAACCAAAATGCCAGTTGGACCAAAGATGTGGAGGCTGAACTAACCAGTGACAGCATGAACAACCTGGCAATAACAACTAAAATGGTTGAAAAACTAGAAAAAAAAGAAGAACTGGACTGCCCTAGATGAACTGCATGGATTTTGACTCAAGAAACTAACCAACTTGCATGAAAGAATTGCCAAACAGTTGAATCAAGTACTGCAAATGGGCCAAATTGAAGAACGCTTGACAATGGGCAAAAAAATACCAAGAAAAGGAAGCCATTCCTAGCAATTACAGGCCAATCTCCAATTAGGACGGAATATCATAGAAAGATTAGAAAAATCTTGAAATCAAAGCTCATTGGAGGAAATACAATAAAGACAATCAATACGTGGGCTGCACCTGTAGTATGCTACACTGCAGGCATAATTAACTGGACACAAGCTGAATTGGACACACTGGACAGAAAAACATGAAAAATTATGACCATAAATCAAGCACTGCACCCAAGAAGTGACATAGACAGACTCTACTGAACAAGGTCTGAAGGAGGAAGAGGGCTGCTCCAAGTCAAGCGATCAGTAGAGGAAGAGAAAAGAGGCCTGAAAGAATACATCCAAGAAAGCCAAGAGCCAACATTGGAAAAAATCCATAAGACTGAGATGCTGAAAGCCAAATAATCAAAAGAAGAGTACAGAGCCCAACCATTTACAACAGGAAAAGAGTAGTGGCTAAGCAAACCACTCCATGGGCAGTATTTTAAGAATATTAAACTAAAGGTTGACAGCAAAAAACATGGGAGTGGCTCCGAAGGGGAGCTCTATAAAAGGAAACTGAAGGCCTGATTTTTGCTGCACAAGAACAAGCCTTACAAATAAATGCAATAAAAACAAGAATGAAAAAGTCCTACAAATGACCCAAAGAAAGTGATGAGACAATGGAGCACCTTATTTGCCGTTGCAAGAAAATAGCCCAGGCTGCCTATATTGAACATCACAACAGGCTAGCAGCAATGGTGCATTGGAACCTTTGCAAGAATTATGGCTTACCCTGCAGTAAAACCTAGTATGAGCACAAGCCAGAAAAGGCCATGGAAAACAAAGAAACAAAAATACTCTGGGATTTTAGAATCCAAACAGATAAACACCTGCCACATAACACACCAGATATACTGGTTTAGTGAAACAAAGCATGGTTTTATTATAGATGTTGCAGTACCAGGAGACAGTAGAGTAGAGGACAAAGAGCTAGTAAAGATCACCAAATACAAGGACTTACACATTGAAATTGGATGACTATGGCAAAAGAGAACAACAGTGATACCAATAGTGGTTGGTACTCTTGGAGGCATTCCAAGAAACCTCGAAAACCTCTTGAAAAACTTTGATTTGGACAGAATATCAATCCACATGCTGGAACTGCACACATTCTACGAAAATATATTTAATATCCTAGGCCCTATTGGGAAGAACCCAATATTCAGAGATGAATCCCAGACACTTGGACCTAATGAGCATGCGTGCTGTTATGTACATGTAATAAAATAATAATACCAATACCAAAGGCTTTCTTTCTTCTCTACTCCACTAGGAAGCCCTTTCTCCACTTCTGATTCCCACAAATCAAGCATGTTCTTAATGTCTCTATGCACGGTATGGTAGATTTTTCAAGAGCAAACCAGTCCACAAGGGCCACCATTAGCCACGTCCCAAGAGCAGTCCCCAAATCCAGGCTGCTTTGTTGATGCAGCTGCGCTGAACTCTATCAAAAGTGGGTGGGGGAGAATCTGCCTAATTGTTTTCCTTCGGGTTCCTCTGATTGCAATCTGTCACAAGCAATATACAACCTGAATATCCCTTAATCACTTCATTCACTTATCAAATGACCCCTCTATTACTCTGGTGTTCCAGCAGATGACACCATCACAACTGCTCAGAAAAGGAAAACCCGAATTGCACAGAAGCACTATTATCCAGATCATTTTGAACTACCAGCCCAACCCATGCACCCACTTAAAGTGCATGGGTTGGAGTACCCATGCACTTTAAGTTACTTCTCTTTTTTATCCTTCTCTTCCCAAGGAATGCTCTATAACTCCAGTCTCTATTATTCATATATTGCACCCCATATTATCCAACCATTGCAAATTTACTCTTCTCCTTGCACCATCAGTTGTTCCTTTGCACTCCAACTCTGTTATCCCCCACTTCTCTCTATCTTCTGTTACCTTTTCTTTTTTCTATCCTGGCCCCTCTTTATGTAGTTTCATCTCCCCCTTCCATTAATATATTTCTCTCATAGCTCTAGTTCTTCCCTACAGAGTGTAGCAACAAAATCGTATTAGGTTTTTATTCTTCCAGCAACTGGCACAGCGAGGGATCTTCAGAAGCAGATGCACCACACATTGCATTTCATAGCTGAAAACTGGGGCATGTGGCCAAGTAACATCAGACTGTGGTCAAGATGGAAAAAAATATTAGTGAGGAGCTAAGTGTAAGTGAGGAGAAGCTGCAGCAGTTTGCTTTTGCCTGTGCCTAGTGAGAAAGTTAACATTCCACATCTCTTCTCCCCTTTCCACTGTTGAACTGAGTGCAAATTCTGGCCTTTAAACTCATGCAAATACAGATGTTCAAAAGAAAAGAAAATCCAAAATTTTTCTGGTTCCAAGCATTTGGGTAAGGAATTCTCCACATATAACCATTATGATGTATTTAAGATAGGCACAATGTATTTGTACAAACCCCTTTTAAACTGTCCAAATTGGTAGCTAGTAGCTAGCTACTGCTACATGTTATAGTTCAGGCATAACACTCTGGTCTTATAGAAGAAGCCCTTTATAAGGTCACATGTGGTTAAACTATAACAGGCACGGGCAAACTTTGGCCCTCCGGGTGTTTTGGACTTTCCCTCCCACAATTCCTAACAGCCTATCTGTTGTTAGGAATTGTGGGAGTTGAAGTCCAAAACACCTGGAGGGCCAAAGTTTGCTCGTGCCTGTTATAGTTTAACCACATGTGACCTTATAAAGGGCTTCTTCTATAAGACCAGAGTGAGATTGGATCTAATACCTAAAGATCCTTACTCAAACATAGCAGCAAGTTCCATGACTGGGTCTTGGCACATGCTCCCACAAAATAGATATTTGGCAATTTGTTGGGAGAATAGGTGGGCTGGGGAAAGTGGAATGTGTTTTGAAGGGAGACAAAGGTTTCTTTTTAATGAGAATCAATGTCAGCTTACAGAATCTATTTGCTGAATTACACAAAGATTTTTATTGCAACTTAAAAATGTCATTCCACCACCATTGATGGCTTTTATCATGCATGACCCCTGCTTCATCCATTGAATTACGTGAGCTTGTTGCTCTCCACCTGCACTCTTCCCTTGTTTTTCCTTTTTTTCCTTTATTGCAGTGAATTAGTTAATAAGAAAAAGATGGAATAGATGCAGTGTCTTCTAACAGCTCTCCATCTACAAATGTCCGCAGAATTAGTAAGAGAGAGAAAAGGAATCTGAGAGAACATGCTTGCAGACACCAAATGTACACCAAGGTCATGGCCTAGCCGTTACTCCACCCATTCTCTCCTTGCCCCTTGCTCTTCTCCTTTGGGGAGGTGTCTAGTGGAAAAGCAGCTGATCTCTTTACTTCCTCCTCTTCCCACCTCTGCCCTCCAATCCCAATCTCCCCTCCCCAAATTTAATTTTAATTGAATGCGCTGCTAGGGATGCCTTAAATTGACTCTTTTCATTTAAATTTCCTCAGGGACTTTGCCACAAGATCTCTATCCTAGTGATAACTTATTCTGGCAAACACACCCAGCCTATGTTTATTGTATAGCTTGGGGGGTACCCCCCTCCCCACATGTGGCTCTCTGAACATTGCAGTTCTTGATGTCCTGGAAATTACTCAACTGTGAAGGGTTTCCGTGTCTGTCACTTTCCTCATTAAGCCAGTGGGGGCTGGATGGGAGGAAAAGGGGGGGAGGGGGGAAGAGAAAGAAATATACCTGCGATGTCAAGTCCTCATTAAAGCCTAGCCATCCAGAGGGCTAATTTCCTGTTTTCAAGATGTTGGCATTAAAAATGGCAGTTCATCAGGGAAGCCTTGAATAGAGGAAAGCTTCCATGTCGTAAAAGAGTCCCCAAAATAATGTTATTTGTTTGCATTGCCTAACTCATGTAATTATCTCTCACAGGAAAGTCAGAGAGCGAGGAAGAAAAAGGCAGGGAAGAGAGTTTCATTTCTCATTTCTTATTCCAAACCGCTCCAAACGTAGATGCTGGCAATAAAAAGTTGGCAGGGATTGGACTGGATACAGACAGAGGTTTGCCACCACAGGGGCTACTAGGAGCCCTAACTGTTCAGAAAATACTGGCATGGTCTACTCAGGGTCATTCCTTTAACAATCTGTTGACGTTTGGGTGAAGCTAGTGATGTAGGGCCCTTCCATACAGTCATATAACTCAGAATATCAAGGCAGAAAATCCCACATTATCTGCATTGAACTGGGTTATCTGAGTCCACATTGCCATATATTCCAGTTCAAAGCAGAAAATGTGAGATTTTTTTCAGCTGTGTGGAAATGGCTGTAGTGGGAGGTGAGCTCCAATAACATTTTAATTTAGTCACTAAATTTCTAGTAGTACATGATTCAGGCGATTTCTAGCCCTGCAATAACTCCACATTTCTGCTGAGCCATTAGAAAGATAGTTCAGATATCCAAAGAAATGATGCCAAGGGAATGCAAACAGAACAAACAGAAGAGCAATGGGTGTATAATGCTAGAAATTGGGGGATTGAAAGAAATGTTCACTGGAGGGAAGTGCCCACTTTTTACCCCATCCTTCCCTTCATAGTGAACACATGAAGGGCTGCGCATCTGGGTTTTGGGGCATTTTCTGCCCCTGGGAACTTCTGGCACCTGCAGTGATTGCCAAAATGTGTCCCCAAATTGAAAGAAACAAAATTCAGTTCAGGTTTTAAAAAATGCATATTATTTTTTATAGTACAGAACAACCCAGGAAAGAAAATTCACCTGTTGGTGAGAGGGAACAAAAAGAGTGAAGTGTGGGGCTTCTGGATGGACTAGGATGTGTAAAAAGTGACTTTAGGAGGCAAATGGAGGCCAAGGCCGGCACTTTTGTCAATTACATTGGCACATAGCTGCAAATCAGGGTTTAGCTACAGAGGCTGGTTGAAAAGGTGTCATATCGAACAGCCACACAAATAACATCACTCTGGAGTAGTTTCAGTAACAGGATGCTACAGAGATCTCCAACACAAGGGCCAAGGGTCCTCTAATTTTTGATATAATTATGACATTTTTATTTTCCAAAGGTTTGCCCATTCCAAATAAAACTCCTGCCTAGCCAATACCTAAATGAGTTTACTCATAAATCAGGAAGTAAAACCAATACAACAGAAAAACAGAGTGTCTCTGGGTAATTAATTATCCCACTGATGATTTGCATAATCAGTTTCAGGATTTAGTTCTCTTAGATCCTGATCAAATCAGATTTACTGAGATTCAACAGGAGTCCTAAATGTTCGAGTTGGACCAAAGTTGTTGGAACTCCATTGGTCCAACTTCCTTGTAGTCCAAGCACAAGATATTTTGTCACCTGAGATAAAGGTAAAAAGTAGCATCTCACCTGCCACCGGCCCTGCATTTCACATAATAAAATGAATTACAATGGTAGTTCAATCTAAGAATGTTAGTATCTTCCACCCTCCTTGAGAAAAGTGGGCTAGTTTAGCAGAAGGCTACCTGAAACACATAGGCAGAAAAGAATGGCCAGGGCTGTTCCACACTGACTAGCATTTTCACTTTGGTTTACCTTCGCAGAGAAAAAAAGAATGCTTTAAGATTCATAAATGGGGTGTATTAGTAGTATCGAACATAGAAATGTACTATATAGTCAGACGCAGTACCAAGCAGAATATAGCATACATGTCTACCAGGAAGTTAAACCAAGCTGATGCAGAACTCTCAACCTGTGCAAAACTCAAACTCATCATAGACTTCTCTTGGCAGAAATTATTCAGAGGGAGTCTGCCCTTGCCTTGTGTGACTTTTCCAGGATCACCCAGTGCAATTTGAACCCTAGTCTTCCAGAGTCCCAATACAACACTCAAATCATGATGTCTCCAAAAGCTATTTTTGCAATACTGTATTAACCTTGCACCTATATGCATGCACTAAGAACTTCCTACACCAAGAACTTTGAATAAGAATTCATATGTTTTTTCTGGCTCATCTCGGCATGCAGGGAAATCCCGTCTCTTGCCTTTAGTTCCTTTCACTACTCTTTATAGCTATCACAGAGGTTGATTTTTTAACCCCATCACCCATGTTTTGCAAATCTGTCTTAGAGAGGTCTCTAAGAGGCTTTATATTTCACTATGTTTCCTCATCGCTTCCTTTTTTTCTCCTTCCTTATCAATCACAGGAAAACTAGAAAGAGATATGCTTTAGCTTAAGAACAGGATACCTAGGACCTTATAACATTGGAATATTATCTGTTTACATCTGTATGCATTCCGTTGTTTTTTCTGAGTGATTGCATACTGTTTTCCGACAGGATGCATACTGACTCATCACACCCAAATACAATGATTTTTACTTTCAGAAAACACTCTGCTTTTTCCCATCATACTACGGATGGCTAGCTCCTTCCAATCCATTTAAAAGATTCCCTATGTTTCTCCATGAACTTAAAAAAATGTTTTCTAAAACTGCTGGGTGACGTAGACTCAACAACTCAAACTACTACTCTCAAGAGATTTGAAAATGTTTTTGTGTCTGAGAAGTAAGTGTGTTAACCTGATTGCTACATTTTGGCCCAAAATAAGGATTTCGGAGGAATCTGATCTTATTGGATTTCATTGGAAATGGCTTCTTTGCTGCATCTAGTGATGCTGCTGCTGTGGTTGCTACCTTAGGTAAAATGACAATTCCCAATTTCCTTAATCCTGGGATCCTTCTCCTTCAACGTCCCAAACAAAAATAGCATCAGGAACAGTTTGGAATAAGAAGACTCCAACCCCCAAACACACCCAATCACACACAAAAACAATGATTCGGCAACAGAAAACTCCATAGATTTTTAATAACAACTATTAGAATCCCATGTGAAAATACTCCATTTCTGCAATGTTTTCAAGATGGATTTCAACAGATTACTGACAGGATGGGGTGAACGTCAGGATGGGGTGAACGTCATTCAAAATCATTCTCAAATTGTATCAGAAACAGAGTATTTCCTAATGGGATGAGGTCCCTAGACATCTGTTCCCAGAGAAAAGTTGTGTAGTCATTTTCAGTAAGTATTGCTAATAGTGTATCAAAGTGCGCCTTGTATGCCACTGATGTGGTGTTGTGCATTGCAGATTATGCTATTATAGCTTAAATATTCTAAATCTATGATTATGGATGGCGTGACTTTAATATGGAATGGAATGTTTTTAAATGTTTAATATGCTTTTAATTTTAATCTAATTTAATTTTATTTTTTTGGAATTGTATGTGTTTTAAGGCATTGAATAATTGCCTCCATGTATGCTGCCTTAAGTCCCCTTTGGGGTAGAGTAAGGCAGGGTATAATAGAGTAAATAAATACATGTTCGAGAATGAGAGACCATATCTATTTATTCAAATAATCATTTGCAACAGCTCCGTGCATCGCACAGAGATCACCATTTGGTACTAGATGGCACTCATCAGCACCAACCAACAGGGCGAATGTTGGGAGCCTAAGTCCAAAACACCAGCAAGAAATCAGGTTGAAAAAAGCTGGTTTAAAAGAACAAGTTTGCCTTTGGTGCCATTCACTATTAGGTTTCTCATAGTCTGTGGTTCAAGGATCCTCCTAAGCTTCTGGATATACAAAAGGGTATTCACACACTGACTACACTCCTGTTATTCAAAAGAAGGGGAAAAAACTACCTCAGTGATATAGATACAGCACATATTTGTCATGTGGAACTTTTCACATTCAAGTCCTTATCACCTTTTGTTAAAAATGGATGCCAAGTTGCAGAACCAGGCAAGACCTCTCCCCTTTGGAGAGCTGTTCCTTGTCACAGGTAACAGCACCGAACTAGAGGCAGACCAATGATCTGATGCAAAATAGAACAGTTTCAAAGTTCATAGTGTTTTTCAGAACAATGTACTGTTCTGAATGGCAGGTTCCATGAAAGGGAATACTGAGCTTCCCTAAAAGAAACCATTCTACATACTTTGTGTGTGTGTGTGTGGTTGGTTTATAGATGTGCACACATTATGTGATTTTCGTTTTTACTGCACTTCCCTCTGGGATTTCATCCCAGTCCTAATTTTTATTCATGAGAAGCGGGGAGGAGGAGGAGGAGGAGCAGATATTGCACAATGCAGGCACTGAATCTGCATGAGAATGTGCAGGGCAATTTTGAGTTGCCACATCTGACTTGTAGTGTTTATGATCCATTTTTGTTCTGCCACATAAACGTTCCCCCATTAGCATTTGCGTAGAGCACTGGAGACAGAATGTGGCTGATTAGGTTCAGAGCAGATGTGTTTCCTCTAGAGAGGAGAGGACGATAAATCTTATGGCTCTTTCTGTTATTTAATGTTGATATTAGATCTGAAATGAAATTGGAGAATCAAATACTTGACTTGCTCTGCATACACTCTGTCTAATCCTTTCTACACATGATTCTTCTAATTATCTGCATTTACATATTCAAAAGCAATTAGCCCTGAAATTGGTAGAAGTGCAGAGAAAGGAATGCCTTGCTCTTGAAAGTGTAAGGGCTCTTTCTTAGTTTCAGATGAAATTTAATGAACAGATGTCTAGCATACAGCAAAATGGATCATAAGAGTATTGTTGGGTAGGCGTTTATTTATCTGGGCATCTGGATGACAAAAACGTGTTATGCTATACAATAGTTTGCATATTCAGGAATACTTCAGCACTATCTCCCAGGGAGCTGCTGAACTTGCTGATCAGCAGTTCAGATCTGGGGAGCAGGGTGAGCTCCTGCTGTCAGCCCCAGCTTCTGTCAACCTAGCAGTTCAAAAACATGCAAATATGCATAGATCAATAGGTACCAGAAAGGTAACAGCGCTCCATGCAGTCATGTTGGCCACATGACCTTGGAGGCATCTACGGACAACGCCAGCTCTTTGGCTTAGAGCACCACCCCTCAGAGTTGAACACAACTAAACTTAATATCAGGGGAAACCTTTACCTTTGCCTTTATCTCCCAGGGGCTTTGCTAAAATACAGCATATAAAAAAGGGTAGCTTCTATAACTTTCTCCTGATCGTTTCCTATGAAGGCTCAAAGAGGTTTGTTATGGCTATCAAGTGATTTTATGCCGCCACTACTGCTAGCATCCAAAGCAAGCATGTTTTTCCACTGGTTAAATGAAACTGCTGTATAAAGGAAACTACCATGGGGAGCAACCAAATCAGTTTTCATTATGCATACAGTGGTTATGCATACAAACCAGACTCATTGTTTGTCTTCATGGAGAAAGGCTCCTAGTGCTGGACAATGATTGCAGATGACCAAGAAAAATGTAGCCAAAATTTGTTGAGTGATGTTTTGCTCAATCTGTGTTGCATAACCTTGCATATATTCATAGGCCTAAATCCAATTGTTAGTCTTGGTTACAACAGCCCCACTGAATTAATTAAAATTTGGTAAATCAACATTTATACTAGTTCCTCTAGTTTAGTTGGTCTATTCTACTTGTAACCAATTGGATTTTGGCCAAAGTTCTGGCAGAAGTCAATAGATCAGGTGAATTTAAAAAGTTTTATTCATTCAGGGGTATAACTTTTGTGTCAAGTTCAGTTGTTTCACTTTAAACCCTGGTTTTATAGTCAACCCATTGCTTCAGTGTAGTCTGGTGTAAGCATTTAAAGCATACTTGCCAATGAACCATTGCTAAATTTCAAAGTTTGTCAAGAGCATGCATTCAGCCTTTGGAGCATCCTAATAGGTCTTGTCTGTAGGCATGAATTACAAATCTGTAAACAGATCATAAAATCATAGAGTTGAAAGAGACCTCATGGGCCAACTAGTCTAACCCCCTGCCAAGAAGCAGGAAAATCGCATTCAAAGTACCCCAAACAGATGGCCATCCAGCCTCAGTTTAAAAGCCTTCAAAGAAGTAGCATCCACCACACTAAGATATTCTGAAATAAGTTTCAGAGTCAAAGGAATGGTAATGCAGGCAAGAGAAATCATTGTTCATTCTTTTTGTGTGCAGCCACTTTGTCATTGACATAATAAAATAAAATTTATCAATAGCAGTAAAATGATACTGAGAGGTAGAACAGTCCTCCTATTTGGAGTCCCAAGCAAGGGATGATCCAGATGATCTTGGCAGCTTTCTCTTTCAGTGTTTACTATGAGATGAGCTCAGTGCACCTAAAATGCAATGCCTTTGGGATCAGAAAATGAATTGTTTCTTTATTTGGCTAGCTAACATTCTCTTGCCTGTACTTCTGCCCTGTTTTTGGGAAAGAGTGGTGTTGGTGCAAATCTCATATCATGACTGCTGGCCTTAGTTTTCAACCAAGTTCTGCATGCATACAATTAAGCCTTTGAGAGATGTAGGACTCTGCTTCTACAACTTTGTGTGTAGAGGCCTAATGCAATGGGGTGCAAAAAGAGTGATCCGATAAAGACTACCATGAACCAAAAAGGTGTGACAATTAATCTGATTAATTAATCCGGTGGCGCAGTGGGTTAAAGCCCTGTGCCGGCAGGACTGAAGACCGACAGGTCGCAGGTTCAAATCCGGGGAGAGGCGGATGAGCTCCCTCTATCAGCTCCAGCTCCTCATGTGGGGACATGAGAGAAGCCTCCCACAAGGATGATAAAAACATCAAAATCATCCGGGCGTCCCCTGGGCAACGTCTTTGCAGACGGCAAATTCTCTCACAACAGGATGCTCCTGACACGACAAAAAAAAAAAAAAATCAGATCCATAAGTCATAACCAATGGTCCAAGGTATATGTCTGAAAATGAAGAAAAGCAACAAAGCTAGAAGGCATTCAAGGTACAGAACAAATAAGGAAATATTGTAAGAACTTTTATGCAGATATGGAAAATGCATATATCAACAGTATCAATAGTAAGTAACAGAGGGTGGACCAATATCAGATTTTAGAATAATAAAAGCAGTGAATATTTATTGATTACCTACATGTATACGGATGTTGATATTGCAGTTATGCTTTGATGCTATATCCCAACATTTCAAAGACTTTCCTGGAGTGCTGGCATTTTCCTTATCTTTGTTTGTCTTTTTAAAACATGGCTTGTTAGCATGTTTGATATACACAGTGCCTTCCACAATTATTAAAGTAAATAACATTAACAGCAAGGCATGAAGACGTTCTATAAAAAACGTCTTGAATAGAGTTTCGACTAATGTGTATATAACCTACTTTATAGAACCATAGCTTTAGTAGACTAAGTGGTTAATTGTTATTGATTGGCTCTGCCCACTGTTCCAATATCCATCATTATTGAAATCATCTCCATTCCCCTCATTAAGCATGCATCTGTTTCCATGGGAATGGATTTCTAAATAAGAAGTGCCATTTAAATCTTATTGGCTTTCCTGGTTGTACCGGCACTCAGCAGCATGGTTGCCCAATCTGTCATTGTTAATCAACTCTCATCTCTTAACACTGGCTGGAGTTATCAATGAGGTGAGGATTAATATTCTGGGCGAAACAGATGATAAATCATTTGTACATAATTAGTGTACAGCAAGGTTACAGCTGACATGAATTTTTATCTTAATTATGATAGAAATTTGTTCCATTAATTTAATTTAGTTTGCATGAGTGGTTCAACACCTAACAAAGCTAATCTTACACCTGTCATTACAACAGTAAGGAAAGTCTCATTCTCAAGCCGCGGGCAGAGATAACTCCGGCACAGAGGCATCCCTTTGATTATTTGGATCTTAAATTGTATGGACAGTTCTCGTTTTCAAAAGCCATTCTTAATAGTTTTATTTTCAGGAAAACAAAGCAAATTTAAGTATGTTCTGTAATGGGCAAGGGTGAGAAGGGTTTGGCCTTCTTGATAGTCTTAAATGGCAACTCCCAGCAGCCCTAGCCAATGATAAGAGATGCTAGAAACTGCAGTCCAACTACATCTGTAGCTCCACACCATTTTCACCCCTAGTCTGAGAAGTTCTCCCTCTCCTCTCCCCCAAATTGCCTGATATTTTCATTGAATCATGTAAACAGATGCTTCTAGTTGTGAGGAAGCTGTGGAGTTTCTAATGTTATTCTGTACCGATATTTCTCAGAATCCCCAAACACTGCCACCAAGGAGAGGGATTCTTGAGATTGTGATCCTCACAAAACATCACATCTACATTTGTGGTGGTCAGGTGATATGCACCCCCTTCAGATAACTCTACAGTAGCAGTTTAGGCTGAGGAAGCCAGAACAAATGTCTATAGCAACCTATTAATAAGAGATGACCATACAAGAAAGAGCTATAGCTGAGTATCTGGGGGGAGCAGGACCCCTGCCTATAAGGCTTTCCTCATTTACTTTAATAGGCAAGGAAGCACCCTGCATGGATGCTCATGCTCTTCTAAATGTAATGCTTGTAGTATCCATGCAGGGTGCTGGACATCATATATAGTTTTATGATATGTGAAGCCTGCATAGGGTGTGCTTCCTTAAGCATCCCTGTTCTCTGCTACCTTTCTTCTTTGTTCAGAAAGGTACACCAATTCAAAAAATATTTAACAGCACAACATGTGTGTTTTAATGAACAAATGTCCTTCTGACATATTTAATTTGATGGACATTTGATGAGAAATGATGCACAGACTATTTTTTAATTTTTGATTGAGGACACTGAATGGAGAAAGCCTTGCCTTCCAAAGCAACCTTCCCTGCATGGGAAAAAATAATTCATAACTTGATCATCTTCACAAATAGTAATTATTCAACCATTCCCACAGGGTTTGGCATACCAAATGAACCTAAATCCTGTACTAATTATCCAAGCAATTATGAGACTGGATGAATCATATGTGATGGATAGACAAGGTGGCACTGTTTGGCTTATAAGATGGGATGTTATTTATTGATTTTACTAATAATTAACCAAGAAGATACATGTCCTATTCATAGCATATCTTGTCAAGTTGTTTACCTTCAAAGAGGCCTTGATTGCTGTTGTTTCTGTTTGGCAAATTTGATGGCATGTGTGTTTAAAGGAAACTCAACATAGTGTGCTCTTGAAACCTAATGAATTAAGACTAAACTATGGCAAAGCACAATTGAACAACTCTCCAAAACCCTCCTATAGCACAAGTCCAATATATATTTGCAATATTCATCAAAAGCTCTTTCACATTTGGTAGTACAAAGATAATCCCAGAGAAAGTAGCTTTAATTGAACAGTAACTCAGATTAATGTTTTGTGATATTAGTTCACAATTATTACTCCCGGAGAGGGTCAAGAAGTATATAGTCTGCTGTTCACAAAGAAATGACTGATTCAAAAACAAAGACTTCTAATGGAATTCAATAGTGCTTTTTCAGTCATTCCACTTGGCATCTCTATTACCTGAAATGATTCACAGTCCATTATGGGAGCTTCCATGCTAATAGAATGTCTATCTTCTGTAATACAGACACATCAGAGCTCTAACGGAGAACCTGTCACAATGAATTTCATCTAGATTTCACTTCATCTCTTCATGGACTGTAAAGTTTGCTCTTGTACAATGCCTAAATTTACTGTGGGTAATTGAGAGAGATCTATAGATGCAGTAGTACTTGGTATAGAAGATGGAAAGCTTTTCTTTAGTAAAATGTATGTGAATACTTATATATATATATTTGGTGTTTCAGAGACCAATATTGATTTGCTACATTTTTAGTAGGAAGAAAATATTCTACGCTACTCTTTGTGTTGATGATATTTTGGGGAAGATTTTATTTTTCCCTACCCGCACTCCACTTTTGTGAAGAAAAGTAAAAATATTTTATACTTTTGTCTCATTTTCTTAATTGAAAAGGTATAGCAGACTGCGCAGATATTTTAGAATGGCGGGGAAAAAAAAAGCTGTTTATTGACTTCAGTTTCTTTACCCCTTCAGAATCTTATGGATCATGTCATGTAGATGGGTGATCTTGCATTTACATTGGATTCGAATGGGAGTTCACAAACAAACTCTTACATCCTGATAGTTCTTTCAAGAGAACAGGGAGCCTGTTTTGGAATTTGTTAAAAGATTGATGCTGCTGAATCTCGACTCTGGCTAAAACCTTTACCATCAATACCAAAGCTGTCATTGAGAAACAATGAAAATTGCATTTAATAAATGGCTCCAGGTCTTTTTGTTCCCCTAATGAATGCTGGTTTCATGACTCCCAATTACATATGCAACTTTTCAGCCTTCCCTTGCTTTTGCTTACTTTATTTCTTCCCATTGGAAGCTAAAGAGAATTACCAGCTGCCCTTTGCAATCCCAGATGTCAGGATCTGTTAGCCAATTAGAACAGTGCTATATTCTATAGCTTTTTTTCTCCTCCTAAGCCACAAACTGAATAATAGCATCATGCTCCACTGGCAGTGAAGTGCTCTCAGCCTTTACATTAGGAGAAAATCAGAATGGTATGACTGCAGTTCATTACTGAAATAGGTAACTGATGAACTGAAAAGACAAAGGGCATTGTTAAATGAAATGTCATTATTAGAGCTATTCATGTTTAACAAATGTACTGTAAGTTAATTCAGTGGTGTTTTCTATAAAGTTCTCAGCTGAATGTTTTACTTTCCTACTTTATTCACATAACCAATATATTTTTAAACATTTATGTAGGGAAACCATGTCTTCAGTTCTAAAATTGAAGATTCACACAGAATTACATAGCCTTTTTGTGGGTCTAGGGTATTATGTATAGGATGACATGATACCAACATCAGAGTTTTCCCTCATAAGCTTTAATAGGACATATGTGACCTAAGGCTTCTGTGGATTAGAAGTCAACCAGAGCAATATAAAGGATGGTTTGTAAGGAATACTGTCATGTGTTGACTGGGCTTTAATGAATTTATAAATTTATAAATGTATAAACTGGAACATTAAAAAAAGATTTTGCAGAAGTATACAGCAAATTCTCAAGAGTGGCCATGGTGCAATGGTTGGATGTTGAACTAAGGCTCTGGAGACTGGGGTTCAAATACCTGCTTAGCCATGAAAGCCCACTGAGGGATGCTCTCAGCTTCAGAGGAGGGCAATGACAGACCTCTTCCAAACAAATCTTACCAAGAAAACTCCATAAATCAGAAATGATTTGAAGGCACACATAACAACATACAGTAAAGCAAAGCAAAAAAAAAAAAAGAAAAGAAAAGAAAAGAAAAAACAACGAATTACAGCCAAAACAATTTATATTAATAAAATAGTGACTTAATTATCAGCCTAAAATATTCAATGAATACTGAAAAAAGTAGCATAAATACATACTGATCACATTCAGAAGAATATTTGATTATATTAGAGCCAACGTCTGGGTGGCAGTGGCCCTCTAGCACCCCAGTCTAATTGAGCCAATGGTGAGACTATAGGATTAGTAGCTCCAAAAGATGTGGAGAACCCACTGTTGCAGTACACTAAAGATGCTACTTCTGGTGGTCATGAAACAAATCTGAGATCCATTTGGAATTACCTCAAGTACTTCCTCAGATTACTTCAGCGATCAGGCAGGAGGCCATATCTTCTTGTTTAGTACAAGAATGACTCATAGTTATGAATGGGGGTTGAGACAACAGGAAGTGAGAGAAATCTAGCCCTAGGAAGGGAAATTCACTCCTGAAAGAATTATCATGGGGATAAGAGGGGTCTCCACTGAAGCTTTCTCACCGATCCTTGTTTCCACAACAAGCACATTTTTTTCCAAAATGCAATTATCAAAGGAACAGAAAGTAAGGCAAAATTTTCTGAACATGGACAGAGAGAGCAAAACAAATATCACAAGGGTGTTAATCTCTTCCCCATGCTATATATTTGACTGGAGTTACATTTTAAAAGTGTTCCTGTTCTGATTTACATACAAATTTAACTTATGAACAAACCCTGTAGAACCTATCTTGTTCATAACTTGGGGAGTGCCTGTACTTGTATTTATACACTTAAACCAAACCAGCAACAAGCAGCCAATGATTAAGATTCAAAAAAAGTATCACATGCTGATACTGAGAGGAATGATGACCCTTGTTCCAAATCTACCAGTGACCATAGATTTTAAATAGCTCACTAACTAGCTAAGAACCTCTGGACCCCCACAGCTGGAAAGACCGAGGAGAGAAAAAATAGTCCCCTGGAGATACTTTCTGAAACTGTTTCAATATGTATAAGTGGAACTGTTGAAGCAGGTACCTCCATCGCCTCACTCATAGAAGCGGTAAAATAAAAATAACATTACTGATGGTATCAAAAGCTAGTGGTAGATCAAGTACAATTAACAATGGTTGCATTCTTCTTGTCCATCTCATGGCCAGGGTGACTGATAAATTCAATCCAATGAACAATCTAGGTTCACAGGGCTGTTCTTAGAAACGTGGTCTGCAAAGAAAGAGATGGTAGTCGATAAACTTGGATGAAAACAACCTGCCCTTTGATTTCCTTAGCTCCATGTGACTGCAATCTGGAAATTTCTTACCTTTCTTTCACAATCCAGTCCTGGTAGCAGATCCAGGTCCCAGATTTGGCTATTCATGAGAAGTCTATTTAACTGAAGCCAGTGTGCATCTGAAGCTACCACTGATAAGTAATCAATTCACAACCAAAGTGAGTGCTGGAAGGAGCCTTAATAATCCATGTAGATATACTATTATGTCACGGACAGCCACCCACCATGAAGTCAGTAAGAAAGCTGGAGCTAACTACAGCATAAGATCCCTCACCGCATCCATATGGCTTAAATAATGTATCTGTTAAAGATGGAGCATGACTGAACATAAGAAACATATTTAACTTAAAAGGTTTTTTAAAGGTATTCCATTACACTTTGATAAGGCTATGCCACCAAATCTCTGATCAACCAATCTTCAAACTGAAAATGAAAAATTCAGTGGGAAAAAAGAAGATCAAGATTAATAAGAAATCACATGCCTCAGAAGGGTGAGATTTATACTCTTTTTACCTTATGATCATATAATGGTTACATTATTAAGTGGAAAATAATCTGAAAGTGAACACGTCAAAAGGAGTTCACAATTCATCTGGAAAAAAAACAGATATCGTTTGCATTTTGAATTCTTCTATTGTTGGATGTTTTTCTTCCTCGGTGTCTATTAAATTATTTTCTTATCTTGGTTTCTCTTAGTATTTCTGTCTCTCTGTGTGGAAAGCATAAAGGAACTAGACAATAAATTCCATATTATTTGCATTCTCAGGTAACTGAATAGATTAGGAACAGGTATTAAAACTTCTGGTGTTTTACTGGGGTTTGAGTCACAAACCTGGCGTTGCTAGCATCATATTGTAACACTGGACAACACATTTTGGTGCCTCAACTGTTAGCCCTGTTTCTGTGTATGTTTGACATGCTGATTCCAAAAATGGCACCCTATTAGTTCTAGTTTTTTAGATACATAACATTCCATATACCAGTCTTCTTCAGCTCGCTAATTAAGAAATCATGATGACCATATCTAAGAAACTAGAGCTGATGCAGTCTATCCAATGCAATGTTCTGAATCAGTACCCTAAATAATCCCAGGAACAGGCTTAAAAACCGATACCAAGAATTTTTCCTTTTTTCTTTTTCTTTTTGGTTTGGGCTGTGTAATCAATTGGTCCTCTAATCTAGACCTCTCATTTTCCTATTAGAAGTGTTTTGAGCTTGTAGGTTTTAATCAAAGTTTCTATTGTCAAGCATAAGTTAAAAGGCTCTAAAAATGGGTTTTGGAAAGAAAAACTACACAAATCTTACACTAATACTAGGCCAAAGCAAATTTTAGATATTCTCCAAGACCTAACCCCAAAAGGTTTTTGAAAGATGCAGTAGAAGCTGAGAAAGCTGTCTGACAAATTGCAACACCAGGCATGACTGTGGGAGGAAACTGACAAAAAACCTGTCAAACTGCTGGAATCATTTGTCAAACTAATTCATACCAAAATATGCCATGTCTTATTCTTTCCTTCTCAAAATATGCTAGCAACATTCTTGAACCTATTTCTAATATACTGCCGTGCTTTCTTTAAAAAACAAAACAAGTGAAGCCATTTTCTATACCATATGCTGTAACACCTCCTACCCACATTTCTGTGTATAATGGTTGAGTGTGCTTCATCTATCTTGCCCTTGATACAGGGCCACAACTAGGACCTGTCAGAAAGCACATACCATATGAGGGATCAGAACAACAACAAAAAAGCGGGGCAGGATTTTATCTGTCAATAAAAAGGAATGCTATGTTTACAGAGAGAAAGCAAATTGGCAACAGGATACCCATGACATTGTGTGCTAGCTTCCAGCAACATTTGAGGTTATTCCTGCTGCAATTCTAGTTTGCAAGCCTTGTGTGATAATGTCTTCACAAAAGCTCTCCAATACATCTATGCATTTCATCACCTTTCTCCTTCCCTCTCAGTCACTGTGGCACCAATGCTCTCTCTCTCTCTCTCTCTCTCTCTCTCTCTGCTCTGCTTTTCTGGCTAGATGCAAGCTAGTTTAAATTCTCTTTATCCCACATCTCGAAGTAAGTGAGAAAGGGTGTTTTTACTCTATTTCCCCTTTATCTGGGAACAGTCCCTTTAGCTATGATTTGTCTCAATTTCCAAACACGAAAATATATGAAATTACAGTGAGTCCCCAGGATATGCACAATATAGGTTCAGTATATATATCACACACACATATAGGTTTTGGAAGGGAGGAGGGCCTGCTCTCGGTCCCACCTCTATCTCGAGTATGGCTGGAGGGTATGTTCACAGAATTGAAAAATAAAAGAAGAACTCCAACTTTGCGTCTAGTATTTTTATTTTTTTCATTAGACAATAAGTATGGTCAACACAGGCATGTAGCCGGGGGGGGGGGGGGGGGGGGCTTGAGGGGCTTCAGCCCCCCCCCCCTGAAATTCTCATGGTGGTCCGTGAAAAGGCCTTACTGGTGCATTATTTAAACTGTTATGTTTATTCATATCATGATCTGATCACCATGCTCAATATATCCCATATGCATGGGGGTATTGGGGTAACGATACAAAAGGTTTGCTAGGGTAGACCCTCTTTCACTCAGACTCAGCCCCCCCCAAACAAACTCAGCCCCCCCCCCCCCCCCGAATCAAAATCCTGGCTACAGGTCTGGGTCAACTATTATCTAATAAATAAAAGGCTTCTTTCTTATTGCTCAACTTTGTTTCTCTCTCACACACAGAGGAAATGGTCTAAGCTTTTGCAAACCTGAGGTAGCTAGCGAAGTCTTTCAGCAGCATTCATGGATTGATTTGAGCTGCATATTTTTTGACCTGTATTTGAAAGTTATTGGCAGATCCATAACTCACAGAGGATAACCTAAGAAGCAATTGATGTTCCATGCATCGAGGTGGAGGGCACTGACTGAATGACAGATTAAGGGTTCAATTCTGCATTGAGGAACTTCTCACTGTTTGAAGGATACTCCAGATATATGAACAATCTGCAAGTAAAGCAGCCCAAATTGGTGGCCGGGGAGGGGGGGAGGAGGGCACAGACAGTTAGAGTTTCCTCATGTAAGGGCCTGATCCCTTTTCTCCAGTCCTCAGGATGAGGGAGAGGAATCACATGGTGAGACGCTATCTTAAAATTTTGAATGAAATACTCTGTGCAACACTGGTGTCTTGAAAAGGACTGTGTGTTTAGTTTAGTTTGGCGCCCACAAGTGATTCCTAGTGAAGCAGCCCAAATGAGATCCTTTGGACACTTATTACACATATTGATAAAAGGGTGCCATGTAAGATTATAATATAGCCAAAAGAGTAAAACCATATTCAGAGTATGATCCATTTATAGAGAGATGTAACAAAAATAAACACATCTCTGTTTAATAATTGCACTATGAAGCAATCATCAACAGTTTCAAGGACAATCCCTTCCTGCTGAACAACTTGAGTCTATTTCACAGATGTTGTGTCCAATAAGATTTCTGTGCATGTATATGTACATGTACTTTATGTACTACTTTATGTTGAACTCAGGAAGCTTTATCTTAATGGGAAGGTGGATGTGCTTCAGGGGTTACTTCTCTGACATATTTGGGAGTTACTTCTGGTGCAACCTTGCATCAGTGACTAAATGCATTATGGATGGGCAAGGTAGAGGGAGGTCATAATTCCTCTTTGTGAGTAATATACCATCCACATTGTAATCAGGGCCCTGGATGTGAAAGATGAGTGGCTTGATCTGAAATGGTAAATCCTATGTTCCTAATGAATATATTTTATGATACCTCTATTTAATGTGGACATGGTACTGAAATTAAGTATGAACCCAAATCAATATTTAAAATTATATGAAAAGGGGAACAGAATGCTTGACTTTCTGTGGTTATTTTCACTCCTGCTATGCTGGTAGATTAGCATGTGGACAGACACCTTACACCAGTAGGCTCTTATATTCATTCCAACAGCTCGAGTGAAAAGGTAAAGATAAAGGTTTTCCTCTGACATGAAGTCCAATCGTGTCCAACCCTGGGGTTGGTGCTCATCTCCACTTCTAAGCTGTTGTCCATAGACACCTCCAAGTTCATATGGCTGGCATGACTGCATGGAGCACTGTTACCTTCCCGCTGGAGTGGTACCTATTGATCTATTCACATTTGCATGTTTTCAAACTGCTAGGTTGGCAGAAGCTGGGGCTAACAGTGAGAGCTCACTCCGCTCCCTAGATTTGAACCACCAACCTTTTGGTCAATAAGTTCAGCAGCTCAGCGGTTTAACCCGCTGGTTAGCAAAAGAAGGAAGTGACGAAATTAATTTTGCTGTGTGTTGAACTATAACTCTGGAGATCAGAGTGAAAATCCCCATTCAGCCGTAGAAGCCACTGGGGAATGTCCTCTTAGCCACAGAAGAAGGCCAAGACAACACCCACTAAAGCAGGGATTCCCAAAGTGTGCTCCGTGGAGCCCTTGGGAGTTGTGAGGGGCTCTGAATCAGGCGGTGGGGTGCTGCTTCTCTCCTTTTCCTCTTTCTCCTACTCCTGCTCCCTGGGCTGGAGTAAGGGTGTGTAATGGCAGCGCCATGCTGCTTCTCCCCCCCCCCCCCCCCCCCGCTCTTCCTGTTACTCACTGGGCCAGTGTAAGGGAGCATGGCAATGTTGGCATGCTGCTTCCCTCTTCCTCCTCCTGCTCCCCGGGCTGGCATAAGAGCGTGCGTTGGCGGCACCGTGCTGCTTCCCTCTTCCTCCTCCTCCTCCAATTGTTAGCTGCTAAACTTTCATTGAAATGGAACTGTGGCTTCAGTTGAGCTCCATAAGGCCTGAAAGTCATCAGCTATCAACCACTGTTCAGTCAAAGGGGGAATAACAACAGCTGTAAGGTTGATTTCGAAGAAGATAGTGTGAATTCCTTGGGCGTGAGTTCAGAAAATGCTGCACATGATCCTGCTTCAGAGATGGACAGACTCACAACCCAACAGAGTCCAGTATCTTGTAGTTTATTCCGTGCATAGATTACTTACAAAGCATTGCATGAGAAACTGTTTTTCAAACACTGCCTCCAATATAAATACACTGCAGCTGTATTCACAAGAGGCTGCATCTTAAAGACACTAGGTGCTTTCTGGTGCTGATGCATCCTGGGAAATGTAGTTTAGGGCAAGGCATTTTGAATTCTCTGGCATAGAACTTCCCAAACTACATTTCCCAGTGCTGTTCCCAGAAAACGCTGCTCTCTCCTTTCCCACGTCTAATGGCAATTTGCAGAGGAATAAGAACATTTTTCCACTTTGCTTTGCTTGCTTGTCATGAAAATGAAAATCAAACTGACTTTGGGAAGCAGCCTTCCAAGACTTACAAAACACAAATGAAAATGTATGGGGTATTGCCTTGTAAATACGAATTTAACAAATTTCATCCAAATTATGAGGACTAAAAAAATGCACACCTCTAGTAGGCTGCTCAAATAACTGTGTAAAAATATGGGAAGTATACACAAGTCATTGTTATTACATAGAAAAGTATGAAAATTGTAATGAGAAAGAGTTGTCCCATTGTTCACATTAACTTCAGATGTACATGTAACATTGTAACATTTTTCAGATCTCTTAAGTAGTTGTTATATTATTGTCTAGATTTAAATAATTAATAATATTGTCTCCATTTCTTTTTTACTATTGTTTCCTTTATATATATACACCTTATTATTCATATTTCCATATAAGTATTGTGTGTAATATGCCTCATAGAACATAGACAGAACTAAGGACTAAACATTTCCTGGGGCTCCGTGAGAAACTTTTGCTTCAAAGTTGCTGAAAAGGTTTGGGAACCCTTGGTCTATAGCAGTGGTTCCCCACCTGTGGGCCGTGGCTGATCAGTGGGCCGCAAGAACGAAAATCTGGTCCATGAACCTCCTTCCTCTTTATTTGACTTTACTGATTTTATTTCAACTCCTTTCCACAGAGCTGACCAGCCTTGCCCCTTTTGGTACTAATGCTGGAGAGTGGTCCCTTGTCAATGTGGTTCCCGGTTAAGTGATCCTTGTTCAAGTGGTCCCTGGTCAAGTGGCCCCTGGCCAAAGTGGCCTTGGTCAAAAAAAGGTTGGGAACCACTGCTCTAAAGAAATCTTGCCAAAAAATCCAATGATAGCTTTGCCTTAAGATCATCAGAAGTTAGAATCAACTTGATGGAACACAAAAACAACAGCAAAATTAAAACATTGTAGTACTGTTGAATATTCTTGATCTTTCCGTTGTGGCTAAATTATGCAGGAGGAGGCCATAATGTTTCATTTTGTTATGTTTTCATTGCCAAAATGAAAATATATTATATGCAAGACCACATGACATCACTTGGAATTAACCCCATTTGAATCCAAGGGGACTGGCTTCTGAATAAGTATATAGGATTGTATTGTTAATAAATAACTTAGAAATGAAGTGTGTATTAAGTACAATACAATTCTTGTGCACATTTAAAACACCTACATACTTGATAATGGATTTATTGTTAGTGTATGAGTATCTCATTGTCTTGGTATCATTTCTCTACCTGATTGTATGAACATTATGGAACAGATTTCATGAAAAGTAGTACCAAACATTTTCTAAATTAAGAAACACAGAGAACTATGTAGGCACAGATATGCTAATCGCTGCATTTTGGAAGAAGTCATTAAGTAGCTGAAAACATCCTGGTATTTGAATTACCAAAATCAGCTTCCCCTTTACTTTGGCTCAGCACTAAGATTATTGTATTATGCTAATCTAATGTGGACCCTAATTTTGGTGAAATTGTTTAGCCAAAAAAATGTAAGAATTAGATTTAGTAAATAGAGTTGTTAATGGCTTACTCACTCTCTTTTTTATTCCTGAGAAATCGTACAGTGTTCCTCCCAAATCTATAATTTCTGATATTATTTTCTATTGGTTTATGTGCTGGTTTCACACAATTTCAGGTGTGAATGGAGCCAGTGCTTACCTTTCTTGATTTGAAGGTGTGGTTGTTGTTGAAAAAATTCTCTCTGCTATTACCTTGCACTGCCTCCTTCTCTTGCCTTCTCTTGTGACAGGAGGGCTTCAAAAACCCTTTGTCATTTTACTTATATGCATATCTACTTATTTGCAAATACGGGTATTACAAAATAAAAAAAAATCTCAAATCTCAAATACCTCTGGTATTTTTACACCATCATTTTAATTTATATGTTGCCTTGAGTCTCAATCTTGGAGAAAAGGTTAGGGTATAAATAAAGATGATCATGACAGATCTTTCCTAATAGTGCTAGGATGTGGGACTTACTTTGGGAAAATCCAAACTGTTAAAATACTATGTGAAGAATTAAATGTAATGGGTCCACAATATGGCATGCAGACTTCATTTTGGAGGAAAAACAAGGACACCCCATGCCTTTGTCCTCCTCAAGCAGCAGCAATGTCACAAGGGAAGAGGGTGGGTAAAGTATGAGCAATTGCTGTGTCATTTGCAGGGGAACTAGGGAATGCACATTGATCACCAAACAAGGCAAGCACAATATATCATTAGTTAAACTAGGAGTGGACATTGTGCAGTTTTCCAGAGGTTGTTGAACTACAAGTCCCTGCAGCCTTAGCATGCATAGAAATGCTTGGGATTGCAATCCAATATATCTAGAGGGTTGCATCTTTCCTATTTCGGAGCTAAACAAATCCATCCATCAATTTAAAAAAAGTCTCCTTGCTGTTGTTTTTGTCGACAATACTTGTATCATGAAAAACTGCAAGTTATTAACACTAAGAAACAAGATCTACTATTTCAGACTACCTAAGTTCCAACAGTAAATATTCACCAAATATTTCAGTCCGTGGTGCTCCCATCAATCCATACAACTATGCAGACAGAGTGAGAGTTCCACAAAACTAGCTTCCTGCTTTGACTTGATATGGCATTCTTCGGAGCAGAGTGAGCTTTGGACATTTCTTAAGATGCTCTCCTAGCTGTATCAGACAGTCACAGTGGAGCCATTCCCATATGGCCCATGTGGCTGGCACTGTTCTGCAGAAGATACAACCAAGTTGATAACAATGGCATAAATCTCCCTTTATTCTATGGATGAAACAAGAGGATTTATGTGCCATTTTGAATACAGGACAGTGAATCATTGCAACCAGATGTGGTGAGGGATGGTCTCAAGCTTTGTTGACTTTCAGGAAAGGATCAGGTACATTCATGGAGGACATTTATGCTATAATTTAGAATGTGTGTCCACCTGCCTATTTGAATGCTTGAATCACATGCAAGATCAAAATGTCACATTTAGTAAGTTATGTAATGAGACCAAGATGTAGCCCATGATAAAGTTTAAGACCCTGTTTACCAAATATTTACTATTCCTCCTGTAAAAGATATCATATCTGTATCCTGATATCCTGTAAAAGATATCAAAGTGTTATTCTAGAATGTGAACTGATTTTGATCAAGCTCATTTTTATGTTGGTAACCAAGACATTTTCATGTAAAGTTAACAAACTTCAGTGTTTTTCAGAAAATGTCAGGTTTGGGTCCATATTGCACAGGGTGTGAAGCCAGTTTTAATGACTTCAGGTGCTGCCACTTAAACTTATGTTTCTTTCTAATCAAAAGTAAATAGATTTTTGCCCACAACAACCTATGGTTGTAGGTTATCCCTGCTGAAGAATAAAGTAGTGCAATTAAGATCAGTTGGATTTACAAAGGAGTACATCTGGTGGTAATGGAGATTGTTAGAAAACAATCTCCATTTGTTTGTACGGACCAACCTGTCTGTTGGCAATTTTGGATTCTCAGTTATAAGGCTGAGAATCCAAAATGTACCAGTACAGCACATCACTGTATGTGTGTGCATGAGAGATAGAAGGGATGGGAAGCTGTAATTTTCATAAATGCTTTAGGTTTTTATGTGTACATTTAACCAGTGTGAAGGAAGCAGTGTAATGTTTCAGAGCATATCTCAGAAATAGTAAAACCTGCCACTTACCGTGAATACTGAAGAATGTAACAGGCAAAAATTATTTCTCCATGTCATGTTACCAGTTTAGACACAGAGTTTTTTGTTTCTTGCATCTTCTTCTTCTTTTTTTTTTTAACCTTCAAAGATAAGCACAATTGCCATTAATATGCACCAAGGCATTCTTTTTGCAATAAGCTTTGGGGGTAAATTCATTTGCTTAACTTCAGCGCCATCTGTTGTTGATTTAAGGAAACTAATTGCACAATATGATAAGGAAGGCCATATTCCTCAATACATGAGGAAACATTAATTTTAACTTTCCCTTGTGCAAATAGATGACCTCCCAGAAACAGAAAAACATGGTTCTCTCTGGAAAAGATGGAGCAGTCACAACAGAGATGTTCCCCCTTTAACTGCTCTTGTCCCTGTGTTTTTAACTCAGCCACAATCAGCAGGTGAGGTTTTGCTGGCACAAAGCAGTTCCTTTCCTTATTTTTTGTGTGCAAAGCTACAGGACCAATAAATGGATGTGTCAACACTTTTCCAAGAAAATTTTTTAAGAAACTGCAATGTAATGTGTCTGCTTGTTACCATTTGGGGCTATTCTCCCTTCCGTATTCCCCTGTTCCAAAAAAAACTGTTTTCCAAAAGAATCTTTGGGCCAAAATCCTCCTATAAAGAATTGCATCACCACTCTAAAAACAAGTCCCAAATATGTTATGAGAGCATAGAAAGTTGTTTTTGAAAAGTAAATAGAACCAAAATATCCAGTTTTTGACCACAGTAGTCTCACTTATCCAATCTTTGCTCATCCGACGTTCTGTATTATCCAAAGCAGTCTGCCTCTCCCTCGGATCCACAGATGTTTCAGTACATTGCGATGTTTGGTGTTAAGCTTGTAAATACAGTAATTACTACATAACATTACCATGTATTGAACTGCTTTTTCTGTTGATTTGTTGTAAAACATGTTTTGTTGCTTAATTTGTAAAATCATAATGTAATTTGACGTTTAATAGGCTTTTTCTTAATCTTACCTTATTATCCAACATTTTTGCTTATCCAACGTTCTGCCAGCCTGTTTATGTTGGATAAGCGAGACTCTACTGTAATTAGAATTTTAAATGATCCAGGAATAGCCCAAACTGACTGGTGTGAAGTGACCAGAGACAACACATCACATGATAGTTCCTTCCAGAAAATGGGCTTTGTTGAATTGTTAATTTTAAATTTGCAATTTATATACACGCAGAAATGTGTGTGTGAATATTCCAGATCAGTATACAATGATATAAGTATTACCGCACATCCACATAACAGAATGGCTAAAAACTATTTTTATAGAACTGCCTATCACATACATGATGAGAAGGGAACAAAAGCAATAGTGCCAATGAGAGTTTTCCAAAAGCAAGTTTACATCAAGGTCATCAAGGTCATTTTACCCAGAAGGCGTTTGTGGCTGCATAAGATGAACATAATGTGCTGCATGTGGCACTAAAAAGGCAAATGTTGTGGTCTGTACTGAACAAAAGTTTTAAAGGTATAGATAGGCCTTCAAACTCAGAATGGATTCACTGCTCCATTGACATGGGAACAAATAGGTAAAGAATGCTATCAGCACAGTTCCTGTACCATTGATAGTAATTCCACCAACAGCAAGACGGATTCAAAATACTTTTAGTTCACATCAACTCCTTCTGGGTTTGGGACACTCATGATTGTTAACTACAAGCAAGATAATATGTGATAATTTTCCCAAATATTCTGCATGCCACTCAAATAGGTAGTGGTGCTGTTTCCCAGGATTACAACAGCAGAGGTTACAACCTTCAGAGATATATCCCTGTGTGAACAAGTCTTACTTTTATTATGTGTGTTGTTTCACTTGTCTGTTTCTCTTTGAAGTGTTGGGTATCAACTGCTGCCAGATGCAAGATACTAGATGGATTTGGCACAGCAACTCTTGCTGCCTGCTTGGCTAACAAATAATTTTTATTACTGAATAGAATGCAAGTCAGCATCATTGCAAAAGAGCCGGAGATAGTTTATCATGCCTCTTCCATGCACCAGCAAGGAAATTGCCAGCGTACTGCTGATTTTTGAATCAGAATTACAGGTGTTGCTGATAGCAAATGCTGAGCCACGAAGCAGTAAGAACACAGCTCGATTTTCAGATACTGAGCTGAATTTTGCCTTTGATGTAGTTAGAAAGTATCTTATAAAATGTGCAAATGAGAATATGGAACATCGCCTTGAAAAGTTGAAATGGTGTTGATCTACTTTTACATAAAAAATTTAAAAAGCAGGCAGCAACTTCACATACCATTCTATCTTGGGAAAAAATAGCACTATGATTTCATTCCAACAGCACAATATTACACATTAAAAAATACTCATAAATCTACTATGGTCAATGGGTTTATGCCCTGATACGTGGCCTTAAAATTGCAGCCTAGATCTGGAGAGTAAGACATGTTTTTTCATCTCACAGGCCCACTGGTGGCACAGTGGATTAAACAGCTGAGCTGCTGAACTTGCTGACCAAAAGGCTGATGGTTCGAATTCAGGGAGTGGAGTGAGCTCCCGCTGTTAGCCACAGCTTCTGTCAATCTAGCAGTTCAAAAACATGCAAATGTGAGTAGATCAATAGGTTCCGCTTCTTCGGGAAGGTAATGGCCCTTCATGCAGTCATGCTGGCCACATGACCTTGGAGGTGTCTACAGACAATACCGGCTCTGACTAAGAAATAGAGATGAGCACCATCCCACAGGGTCAGACACAACTAGACTTAATGTCAGGAGAAACCTTTACCTTTACCTTTTCAACCCAGTCCTAAAATGTATGCAAGATGTCCAGTCAAAACAGCAATGAACTTGAGTGAAACCCTATAAGTTGGTACTCAGAAATATATTATTAGATGTGGTTAAAGAATGGATCTTGCTTGTGCTTGTGGGTGAAAGGAGTTGTCTAATCTTCAGCACTTGATCAAGGCAGATGGCAGGAGAGAATGCAAGCTAACTGTATGAATTAACCTGGAATTATTTATATGCATACTTAAACTCCAGAACTAGAATTTGAATTTGTTTTAAGAAAAAATATATGACTTGCTAGTGTTTAAAAATAGACAAAACATGAAGGAAATCTTTCCCCAATGAATTTCCATATAATTTAACAATATGAAATAATATGGCTAGTAACATTTTTCTGACTCCTCACCGTAGCTTTCTTCTCCATTGTGAGTCAGGCATGTAGCCAGGGGGGGAGGGGCTTGGGGGGCTTCGGCCCCCCCCCCCGAAATTCTCATGGTGGTTCGCGAAAAGGCCTGGTGCATTATTTAAACTGTTATGTTTATTCATATCATGATCTGATAACCATACTCAATATATCCCATATGCATGAGGGTATTGGGGTAATGATACAAAAGGTTTGCTAGGCTAGACCCTCTTTCACTCAGATTCAGCCCCCCCCCCCCGAAACTCAGCCCCCCCGAACCCCCCCTGAAAAAAATTCAGCCCCCCCCCCCCCCCCGGAAACGAAATCCTGGCTACGGGCCTGTTGTGAGTAGTTGTGACCGTAGTGAGAAGTGGTGCAAAACAGAATGGGAAAGAGGGGTGAGGGAGAGATAGAAAGAGTAGAGGACATTGTAAAGAGATGGAGAAGGAGGGAAAGGACAGAGTGAACATTTCAAATTTGATGTGTGCCACCTTGGCCCTATGCTGGGAGAAAGAAGGGCTATACAGCAGAGAGAAAGGAACACCCAGTCCTTTCACATTATAGAGTTACTGCACTGATTCCATTTTAAGTGTCATGACTACATCCTAAGAAAGCCTCAGGAATCATAGCTAGGTAAGGTACTAGAGCAATCTGTCTGAGAGTGCATCTATACTGCAGAATTAATGTAGTTTGACACTACTTTTAACTTCCATGGCTCACTGCTTTAGAATCATGGGAACTGTAGTTTTACAAAGCTTTAGCCTTCTTTGCCAAAGAGTGCTGGTGTTTCACCAAACTACAACTTCCAGGATTCCAGAGCATTGAGACATGGCTATTAAACTGCATTAATTCTACAGTGTAGATGCACCCTGATATTTTTTAATGATCCTCCTTAAACTGTATATCCCAGAAATGTGGATCTCTATTTTTCCTCATGTGATAAATCTTTATTTGCTCCAATTAAACAGTGGCTGCCTCAGGCAGCAAGGTTAGGTTGTTACAACAGTTACTTTATGGTCTTATTTTACTTTTACCACACAAGCTCTTTTGAGAAAAAAAAAAAGCTTATGTGGTTTTTATTTCCTTATTGTGGCTTCATGTGCCAAAATAACTTGGCTGGGCTTGACTATGTTGCTGTCAACACTGGTCCAAAACGCTTTGAGTTCAACTAGAAGCTGCTCTATGAATTTCCATTTCTTAATATCGGGTAAAACGTGTATGTGTGCGCGCATATATAGTCTGTCATTTTATATATTTATATATAGTCTGTCATTTTAATAATTGGTATGACTCTTTGAGGTGGGGGGAGGCAGGATATAAATAAATACAACAATATTTATTTATTTATTTACAACATTTCTATGCCGCCTTTCTCACCCCAGAGGGGACTCAAAGCAGCTTTACAGACATGCAACAATTTGATGCCTTACAACACAATGTATATTTAAACAAATATTAAAATAGGATTTAAAAGTACATAAAAAGAATTAAAATATTTAAAAACAATACATTTAGAGTTAAACACGTAATCCACGAGTGTAATCCAGGCCGTTCCAATTGTCATTGCACATGTTCCAAGTCTATCTATTGCAAAGTGCTTTAAAAGCTTGGTTACAAAGCCACGTTTTCACTCTCTTGTGGAAGGTCAGGAGTGACGGGGTTGATCTAATATCCCTGGGAAGGGAGTTCCACAGCTGAGATGGAGTTGCACTGCCAAGATGGAGGTGTCTATAGACAATGCTGGTTCTTCAGCTTAGAAATGGATATGAGCACTACTCCCCAGAGTCAGACATGACGAGACTTAACGTCATGGGGAAACCTTTACCTTTACCTTACTGCAGTACACTAAATAGCTAAAAACACCAGATTTTATCTGGTCTTGGATGCGGACAGGGTCAGCTTTCATTTGTATTTGGATGAGAGACCACCATAAGTTATTATTATAAGAAATAATACTGTTATTAGGCAGAAAAATGTAAAGAAATGTATTGCATTAATGTGGAAACTAGCAAAGAAGCACATCATGCCATACCTGTTGCCCATTCTCTCCATGATGAATGGTGTCCATGGATATTTATGAGCAAAGTCCTAATAGTGCAACCATCTGGAAATTACATGGTGCAATGAGTCTGAGTACTTCTATGGTGGTATTGTTTTCTCCCCTCACTGGATTTTTTATTATTTATTTTAACACGACGTTCTCCAAAAAGAAAAAGAAGAAAAGGAAGTGGCATGACAAGACTGCAGAGTTTGGCTACCTACCTGGATGTACTTACTTACTTACTTAGGCGATCCCTCGTTGGATGAGTAAGATGGTCTTCCATGATGGGTTTCCTTGTGGATTTGTAGGTGGCTGTGGAGCCCTATTCTTGACCCGCATCTTCTCCCACAGTGAAGGCATTGGTTTCCAGGTGGAAGGCGGTTCCAGTCGGGGTTGGCTTGACGCGCCTTCCTCCTGGCACATTTCTCTCTTTCACCCTCCACTCGTGCCTCCTCGAATTCTGCAGCACTGCTGGTCACAGCTGACCTCCAGCTGGAGCGCTCAAGGGCCAGGGCTTCCCAGTTCTCAGTGTCTATGCCAGAGATTTTAAGGTTGGCTTTGAGCCCATCTAGGTGGGCTTTGAGCCCACCTGGATGTACAGCCTTGCACTGCCAAGATGTTGCAATTGCACGACGCCAGCATCAGTGTGATAAGGACAGTGATAATGGCAGTATAGCCGCTCAATATGGTACTGTCCTTAGGCTGCTAGTTCTCAGTTATTTAGTTAATAAGTTAGTTATTCCATTTATATGCTGCCTTTCACCTGACGTGGGACCTAAGGGGCGCTCACAAAGCTAAAAACATGACAATAAAAATTGCAACATAATTTTAAAACCTCTTATTAAAACAATTAATTGAAAATATTCAAAAACATAATACAGTTAAACAAAGATAATAGGTATCCCATAAAAAAGGCTCCATGCAAGAAGTTACTCATTAAAAGCCTGTCTGAACAAACAAAAAGGGCCTTTGCCTGCCAGGGAAAAGAGAGCAAAAAGGGAGCCAATCATGCCTCCAGGAAAAGGAGAATAGCCCCTGGAGATCATCTCCTCTGTCCTCATCTGACAGATCCTCCCTTGAGAAACTGAAGACTCTGGCCGATTTTTATGGAAAGATACCGGGCACATCTATACTAATGTGGATTGAAGGCATTTCGAAGATGTGATGTTTAAATGATGCATGACTCTAACATTTGCAGGAACGTGCATTAGGGGCCATGGACTGGGATAAATAAAATCAGGGGATACTCTGAATTAGGGCCAAATTTTCCACAGCTGTAAAGCCACAAATACTGCAGAACCGGGTTGGAACTGAACTCTGCTGAATTTAACCAGTGTCCAGGTCTCAACCTGGTTCCTCAAATTGCTTCCGCCTCTGCTGCTTTTGCCCTGTATTAATTGATCTGTGCAGACGTGCTCTCAGTCTTTTACACAGGCTGCATCTAAGCCATGTATAGATCGCTATAGGCCTTTGAATGAAGTCCAGAAATAGAACAGAAGCAAATGAAGTGGTTTCAATAGGGTCTATATATTCATGTGGCTGACCCTAAGCTGACTGCAGGAGTTTGGATCTGCTGAAGTTTTTGAATAGGCAACCTAAAAAGGACTGAGACAACCTGGAGAGTGTGGCCTCATCTACCCTGATAGTTTAATTCAGTTTCAAATCAGTACTGAAGACAATGGTTTTGCTTTGTAGACAATTACTTCGAAACTGGAACCAATGTGAGGCCCAGGTGGTGATTACAGAAACTATAGAAACTACAGCGTACTGATGCATATTAAGGGCTTGCTTTTGTGCATGGGTATTTGTTGTCTGAGTACTGCAGTCTGAAGCTAACTTTGAACTGCCTGCATAGAGACATTACTTTATTAATAACTAGTTTGGGTACCCGGGGGTGCCCAGGCTATTTGAAAAAGGCATTGTTTGTTTTGGGGTGTTCGGTAATATCATTTAGTTAATTAGTAACACTATTTACTAGGAAAAAGCCAGAATGTGATTTTGTTTTTTATGAATGCTCCCATTAGAAAATACAAAATGAAGTAGGTGAACTAAAATTCCCAAAATCGTGGGTCAGTCCTCCCTAAACCAGGCCTGTATGCACAACTGGCCCTGTTGAGTCTGTGTGCCAAGTAAGGTCCAGATCTGTTGTTGATTGAGTACATTGTTGTCTGGATAAGGGTGAACTACAACTCCCAGATTCCCGGGACAATCATCCTCAAACCTCGCCAATATGCACAGTTGGCCATATTGGGTCTGTGTGCAAAGTGTGGCCCAGATCCATCATCAGTGTTAGGGATTCCTCATCTTCAGAAGAGGAAGGGGAGCAGGAAATGCCGAGGAATTGGGAGGGAGAAGAAGAATCAGATGATGAGGTTTTACAAGTGCCCACATTTTTAGAAAGACAAAAGGAGACAAAGCACAGACGGCATTCAGCTAGAATAGCTGCTAAAAATGCTGAGCTAATTGGGAGAGGCCCTAGTACCTCCTGCGTGGGGAATTCAGGGCTATAAATCAGAAGCAGGAGCAGTCAGCTTTCGCTGGTAATGACCCTGATGTCGATGTTTCCCCTCCAATTGAACCTGCTTTGTGTCTGCTGCTAAGGACTTAGTGATCATTGCCCATTGTCTGATGGAAGACTGCTGTTTCTTATGGGACTTTGTAAAAGACTTTAATTTGTGTCTGCATTAAGACTTCCTTGCTTCCTTTTGCATTTTTCAACTGCATTTGCTTATCCTTTGTGTTTGCTGAAGTAAAGCATTTTTCTTTTACTTTCAACATTGTATTAAGGCTGTTTTTGAAGGGCAACTCAGGACAGTCAGCCTTGTTGAGTGCTCTCGGGATGCAGGTGAACTTCACCTCCCAAAATAAAGGTCATTTCCCCCAAACCCCTGCAGTAAGTTCAGTTGGTCATGGGGCTCCTCAGTGACAAATTTGGTCCCGGTCCATTGTCAGACCCCTCCAGTCTATTCAGTTGCCAATACAATTCCTCTGTGTTTGCTGTGTGCCATAGGAAAGGGTAGGAAAGGGTTAAGAGAGGTTGTGGGCAGGGTTATTCAAATTCCACACAAGGAACCCTTGGGATGCCTGCCTGTGGTGGAGGAAACACTGTCAAATCTAGGATGAAATTGTCCCCGAATGAAAACATTCCTTGGGTGTTGGGTTGTAGTGTTTGGGGAGGACATTGGCAGGGTTTGGGCTACATGTTCACGGTGCTTGCTCTAACCTGCAATGTCAGGGAGTGCCTTTGGAGTCTTCTCAGCACTTGGAACTATAGCCTATTTGTGGAGGCGGGAGGATGTCTGTGTAAGTGGATACCTCTGCCACATACACACATTTTTCATTTTTATTATGTGTATAATTTGTTTCAGTCCCTCAACATTTGGGAAAGGGAGTGGGCTTTGTCTGCACTGAGATTCTTCCCAACCAATTGAACTACAACAGGAAAATCAGATGCATCTATTCTGTAGAATTAATCTAGTTTTACACCACTTTGACATGGCTCGATGCTAAGGAATACTAAGAGTTGTAGTTTGTTGTTGAAAAAAGCGGATCCCCTCCCAAAAGATGGACTCAACATGAATTCTGAAGTCAAATACGAATTTTATTTTATTTTTACATTTTATAATATTTCACAATCTCAGAAGAGTAGTATCACTTCTACTCGCATTTGGCCTCATTTCTAGTAATCCAGCCAGTAAACTACACATTCCAAAAGGGATTAATTAATATTTCACAAATAAACCACCTCAGAAGAATTGAACAGGAATTGCGCGCCAGACAAAAAACCTATCTGTAAATCTTTTGACAAAAGAGGATTTGCTGCCCCAGAACCATATATTTATCC
Organism: Anolis sagrei; assembly: GCF_037176765.1. Lineage (NCBI taxonomy): Eukaryota > Metazoa > Chordata > Lepidosauria > Squamata > Anolidae > Anolis > Anolis sagrei. The sequence continues at coordinate 217,470,216 of NC_090021.1, read as the reverse complement.
TCCTTTAAACATAATTCATAAAAGAATAATCAGGTTTACAAAACAATACACAGTAAACATTAGTCAAACATATGAAAACTTGATATTAGCTGTAAAGTTATTGTACCTGTTTATTCTTTTTTACTTTTTTATGTTCTTATTGTTTTATTTCTTATATATACATTTTTTTAAAAAAAATCATATAACTCACATGGTCTACTTCATGACTCTTTGTGATCTCCACACACGTTTATTAATAAAGGCAACTGGATGCACTGGAGTGGAGAATCATATCTGTGCTCGTACAGTCCAGCTCTTACTTCTTGGGAAAAACTAAAATAATATAATGTGTTTGTGTATCTCTGAGAAGTTTTTTGGGTTCCCCACCTACTGTGCGCGGAAACATCAGGAGGAGACAATACGAGCATGAAAAGGCAATTCCATCATATAGACTTTTCCAACTTCCTGAGGGGGCCCGGAGCTGAGTCATCACTTGCACACATATTAACTCTGTATACTATTCATTGAACTGATTATATTTTCCTAAAACCCAATGTGTTTTCTGAAGCTCATCCTCTGTGTAACCCGGACTTGGCAGTTAGTCTCATCATGGACTGCTTTGCATGATGCGTCAACACATTCTATCTGTTCGCACCTTTTTCAGGGTAGACTTTTCAAACAACTCCAGCTTCAAACCCACGAATGCCAGTTAATTTTTCCTGCCACGGAGGAAACCCCGACCACCTCTGACATCAGAAAGATTTCCAATAAATGCCCAGATCCTTGCTGGGTCAGCTTTCCAACCAATCAGGGGAGGGTATGGGTATTTTAAATGGCTGTCAAAATGAATAAAACGCCCTGTATCTTACTAAATGTTTTATATCTGATTTTTTTTGAGCACAGACTATGTATCTGACATCCCTTCAAGACCAAAGTAATAAACCTCTGTTCTAGTTGCCTTCAAACCCAGTTTGTGTGTTAATCTGGTTCTCAAAATAGCAGGGTGCACCAGGCATCGGACCTCAGCCTGCTCCTTTGGCTGATAGCTGAACTTCGACCTCAGTTGTATAAAGTCTTTAACCTGCTATGCCAAAGAGTGGTGGTGTGCCAACATACTGCTAATCCTAGGATTCCATACCATTGAGCCATGGTAGTTAAAGTGGTGACAGACTGCATTAATTTCATAGTGTAGATGCACCTCCAGAAATCCAATTCTGGAGGTCACAGTTTACATAAGGAGTGTTGGGTGAAAGCTGGTTGTAGGAGTGAGAATCTTAGCAAATGAAAGGAAGCTGTTTATGCATAATTTATTTATTGAAGTTGGTATATATTTATATCTATTCACATAATAAAGGTGAAAATGTGTATGTGGTGGCATGTCCCCTTACACAGACAGACTCCTGCCTCGACAAACAGCTATAGCTCACACTATGCAGGAGACACCAATGCCCCCCCCCCGCCAGTGATACTGCAGATTATAGCGAGCATCACACCCCAGTGTTTCTTTCTCTCTCCATTGGTGTGGAATTTGCATGACCCTGCCCATTTCCTCTCCCTTAACCCTTTCCTACCCTTTTTAACTCGGTCTGCATAACAAACAGAGCGGAACTGATTAGTGACTGAACATACTGGAGGGGTTTGGGGGGACTCACTCCACATGATGGAAGTTGTAGTTTACCCTGCATCAAGACACAGCATTGTGACCACAATTGGCATACAGATCCCCCATGACCAACAGAACATAATGGAGGGATTGGGGGGGGCGGATTAGCCTTGACATTTGGGTGTTGTAGGTACTGGGATTTATAGATAGCCTGCAATCTAAGAACACTCTGATACCCACCAATTATGCACCTGGATGTAACTTGGCACGCAGAACCTTCATGTTCAACAAAAAATACTGGAAGGCTTGGGGGGGGGGGGGAATTCACGTTGATTAATAAGGGTTGGAGTTCGCCAACACCCAAAGAGCACTGTGAACCCAAACAACGATGGATATGGACCAAATTTAGCACACATACCCAATGCCCAAATTTGAATACTGGTAGGATTTGGGGGACATTGACCTTGATATTTGGGAGTTGTAGGTACTGGAATTTATATCACCTGCAATCAAAGAGCACTTTGGACCCCACCAACGATTGACCTGGACCAAACTTGGCACACATACCTGATATGCCCAAATTTGAATACTGGAGGGGTTCGGGAGAGATTGACCTTGATTTTGGGGGGTTGTAGTTCACCTGCAACCAGAGAAACTTTGAACCCCACCGACGATGGACCTGCATCAAACTTGGCACACAGAACCCCCACGACCAACTGAAGGGATCTTGAGGGGAACTGACCCACCATGGTGGATGCTGTAGTTCATCCTGCAGCCACAGAGCACACTGAACACCACCAATGCATCTAGAGTAGTGGTTCCCAACCTTTTGTTTTTACCAGGGACCACTTGACCAGGGGCCACTCTCCAACAATAGTACCAAAAGGGTTATGAATCTGTTTTCAGTTTGGTTATTTGGGGTGCTGATTCAGAAAATTGCATTGGGCAGACCACATCAGCTCGAGATTCTGATATATGCCACCCAGTAGTTGCCATCTGCTTGCCCACAGAAAACCATATTTAATGATCTAGAGTTGATGTGGTAGTAGTAATCTTTCGTGAGTAGTCAGCCTCTCCCCTCCCAACATCCCTGTTGTCTCGACACTATAAGAGGGTTTTGCAAGACCAGTCGCTCTCGTTGCCAGGTGGTTTCAAGGTAATGGTGAGGCTGTGGACCATATTTTTGTTCTTGGGGACCATTGGTGGTCCATGGACCACAGGTTGGGGAACCACTGATCTAGAGCAAAATTGCCCAACATGACAAACTTTAAGCACTGATGGAGTTTGAGGGGGTTAACCTGGCATGATGTGAGTTGTAGTTCACGCACAACCTTATGCATTTTGTAAAATTGAAAAAAAACCACGTTTTTTTTTCAAATAACCTGGACAATGTCAGGTATCCAAGATAGTATATAATAATAATAATAATAATAATAATTTTAATTTCTTACCCGCCTCTCATGACTTGAGGCAGATTACAACATAATTAAAATATATAAACATTGTAAAAAATTCTATATACATATTTCTATCAAAGATATATATAGCATAATGCATTTCTATAAAATACATATTAAAATACACTAGAGATTAAACACAAGACACGAGTTTTAAATTATATATATCTATATATCTCCCAAAAGAACCCAAGGGAGCTCATATTATTTTTTAAAAACCCAAGAATGCCTGTGTTTATTTTTTTTATTAGATTGAAGTAACATTTTGGGGGGGGGGGGGGGAAATTAAAAATAATTTTAAAAAAGAGCTACAACTCAATTATAATACGTTTTTAAAAGCTATGAAATAAACCATTGAATCAATGATCAACTGCAGAGAGCAAAAGTCACAATAATAATATCTAGTAGCCAACCTTGTGGGGTCTGAAATCCTACTTTCCCAGTCCGTCCCATCCCTCTCCGCCTCTCCGGCTCTTGGCAGGCTCCTCCTTCCAATCCGGAACGCCGCCCTCTCTTCCGTTCCAAGTAGTCACATGAGCAGCCTGGGATCACTCACCCCCCTTTTTTAACAGGATGGTACAGCCTGAGCCAACTAAGCGAGCTGTGTAGTGAGGGCGTGGGACGAACCAACGCACTGAAAAGGGGGAGGGAGAATACATTTCTTGCGGAAGGGGCGAAGCGCACTCAGCCTTGCAAAGAAAGGGGCGAGACTGATCCGGGTTGCAACGAGAGGCAGAAAGGAAGGAGGATCGGACAGACAGGAGTGGACATGGGGACCCAGAAGGGGCCAGAGCACCAGGAGGTAAAGGGACCCCACGGTGGCAACGGGCTCAGGAAGCTCCTCTATTGTAATCATTCCTTTCTTTCCCTTTTTTTGGGCTTGCTTTTTTCTTGCAGCCGGGGTGGAGTAGAGAATGCAATATTTTGCAGAAGACAACACTAATGTTGCAAGCCCAAAATGAAATGGGGAGGGTCCAGAGATACCTTTGGAACTGGGAACCCCCAAAGAGGTGTGCAGTGTTTGCAAGTGGGCGCGTCCTTTATGGAAAGCAAGAGGGAGGCAGGCTGGCATGCTTTGCCCACTTGCAGGAGGAAACGCCCCTTGCAATGGAGCAGGGTTTCCCAGGGCCCTCCACACTGCCCCTTTATCCCAGGATCTGATCCCAGATTATCTGTTTATCCCAGGTTATCTGGCAGTGGGGACTCAGGGCCCTTCCACAGCCATCTAACCCAGGATATCAAGGCAGAAATCCCTACAAGATCTGCTTTGAACTGGGTTATCTGAGTCCACACTGCCATATATCCCAGTTCAAAGCAGATAGTGTCAGATTTAATTCAGCTGTGTGGGGTCCCTTTACCCTCAGATATTCCAGTTTCAAGCTGATAATAATTTATCATTTTATATTGTCCATTTGGCAAGTTTATATTGTGTGGATTTGCTGTTCGAGTTTATATTGTGTGGATTTGCTTTACTATTTTATTTTGCTATTGTAATTTATTTTCTGATGCATTTGGTGTTGGTTTTTTTTTTTTTGTATTTTGTTTTTTACTGTGCTGTATTGCATTTTTAAAAGGGCTTGGTCTCATGTTAGCAGCCCCGAGTCCTCATTGGGGAGATGGTGGCAGGGTATAAATAAAGGTTGTTGTTGTTATTATTATCTGGAGTCATATCCTGGGATAACGGGGCAGACATTCAGGGTGCATGTACACAGAATACAGTTTGACACCATTTTTAAATGCTATGGAATTCTAGAGTTGGAAGAGACCATGTGGGCCATCCAGTCCAACCCCCTGCAAAGAAGCAGGAAAATCGCATTCAAAGCATCCAGCCTCTGTTTAAAGGCCTCCAAAGAAGGAGCCTCCACCACACTCCGGGGCAGAGAGTTCCACTGCTGAACAGCTCTCACAGTTAGGAAGTTCTTCCTCATGTTCAGGTGGAATCTCCTTTCCTGTAGTTTGAAGCCATTGCTCTGCATCCTAGTCTCCAGGGCAGCAGAAAACAAGCTTGCTCCCTCCTCCCTATGACTTCCTCTCATGTATTTATACATGGCTATTTATGCAAGCTAAATATGCCCAGCTCTTTAAGCCGCTCCTCATAGGTCTTGTTCTCCAGACCCTTGATCATTTTGGTTGCCTTCCTCTGGACACATTCCAGCTTGTTAACATCTCCCTTCAGTTGCAGTGCCCAGAATTGGACACAGTGTAGAATAGAGCGCTTGGTGAGGCATCAGCACTCATTGGCAGAGAAGGTGAAAGACCTTGCAAAACTAACAATTCCCAAGATTCCAATAGGTTTGAGCCATGCCAGTTAAAAGAGGTGTTAGACTGCATTAATTTTATGGTGTTATATAGGCCCAAAGCATGCTTCATTGAATACTTTTTAATGACTTTGGATGGATAGTATTGGATAGGCCTTACCTGAAATGCTTGGAATGGGAACTATAGATTTTGGAGTAGTTGCCTATATATCATGAGATGGCTTGGAGATGACCTCTAAATTTAAATTGGAAAGTCTTTTTTGTGTGTTGGGTTGCTGTGAGTCTTCAGGGCTGTATGGCCATGTTCCAGAAGCATTCTCTCCTGACATTTCACCCACATCTATGGCAGGCATACTCCAAGGTTAGGAGGTTTATTGGAAACTAGGCAAGTGAGGTTTATATATATGTGTGTGTGTGTGTGTATCATAAACACCTTGTACATATAGCTTGAAGGTTACATTGCACATAGTATTTTTAATAATGTTATGCATGAAAGGAAGCATCACGTTAACCCACCTGAAAGTAAACCATATGGACACATTTTGGATTTCCAGGTAAGGAATGCTCAACCTGTACTCGGTGCCATTGCTTCAGTCCTGTTTCGAGGAGTCCCGAATCAAAACTCTGTCAGTGGTACTTTTTTCTCTGTGTGTGTCGACAACTGTATAAGGGAGCACATACACTGTCGAACTAATTCAGTTTAACACACCACTAACTGCCATGGTTGAATCCTGTGGAATCATGGGAGTTGTAGTTTGGTGAGGCACCAGCACTTTTGTGAAGAGGAGACTAAAGACCTTGTGAAGCTACAACTCCCATGACTCCATAGCATTGAGCTATGGCAATTCAAGTGGGTCAGGCTGCATTAATTCTGCAGTATAGATGCAGCCTGAGATGCTGAGTTACCTGTTTCAAAATAGCATGTTCTGTTTCTTTTTCGTCTCAGGAGTGACTTGAGAAACTGCAAGTCGCTTCTGGTGTGAGAGAATTGGCCGTCTGCAAGGACGTTGCCCAGCAGATGCCCAAATATTTTACCATCCTGTGGGAGGCTTCTGTCATGTCCCCACATGAGAAGCTGGAGCTGACAGACAGGATCTCACCCCACTCTCTGGATTCAAACTGCTGACCTTTTGGCCAGCAGTCCTGCTGACACTGGTTTAACCCTTTGTGCCACTGGGACTCCTATGCTCTGTTTCAAAATAGGCTCTTTCCACCTCAGGCCCAGAATAGCTCTATCACTCCATAGTAATGGTAGGAATACTCTGGCTGTAGCTACAGGGAAAGAGCAAATTGATGATATTGCCTGTCCCATTAAATTTTCTTTCAGTCCAAAATTCCAACAATGTAGCCACATTGCAGCCAGTTGAACATTTAAAAAAAATAATGATGCAGACACAGTAATTATAAGAGGTCCAGCTTTCAGCATCTCCCCCTCAGTTTGGGGATTGAAAGATATCAAGGGGTCAAAATAACTACTTTTCTTTTAAAAAGTGTTATTATTAACACAAGCTATTTATTTATTTATTTATTTATTTGCTTTATTTCTATACCGCATTTTTCAGCCCTTAACAGGCTATCATACATACAGGTTATGTATCCCTTACACAAAATACTTGAGACCAGAAGTGTTCTATAATGTGTAGTTTGGTTCAGATTTTGGAATTCTGATATCTGTGTGTATGTGTATAGGAGCCCCCAGTGGCTCAGCGGGTTAAACTGCTGAGTTGCTGAACTTTCTGACTGAAATGTCGGCGGTTCTAATCCAGGGAGTGGGGTGAGCTCCCACTATTAGGCCCAGCTTCTGCCAACTTAGCAGTGCAAAACACGCAAATGTGAGTAGATCAATAGGTACCACTGTGACGGGAAGGTAACGGCGCCTCATGTAGTCATGCCGGCCACATGACCTTGGAAGTGTCTATGGACAACGCCGGCTCTTCAGCTTAGAAATGGAGATGAGCACCACCCCCAAGGGTTGGACATGACTAGACTAAATGTCAAGGGGAAACCTTTACGATATAGATAGATAGAGCTGTCCTGGAGATGGAAACTAAGTCTATACATGTTATGCTTCATATGCATCTTATATACAAGTCATTAATACATTTTATATACATAGCTTGAAGGTAATTTTATGCTGTACACTGCAAAATAAAACAGAAAAGCATTACTGGAACATGTGAGTGTAACTTCACATGCAGTCCATGGAGTAAAAAAAAATAACATAACTCTGGCTTTAGCTAAATTCAAGGATTTATATAAACAATATAAAATTGTGTGACGTTTTTGCAAAATATTGTTTTAAGCTTCCATGTTTCCCAGAATCTAGTTGCAAGATTCAAATCTCAGGAAATATACTGCAAGCATCCACCATCACCATTTTAATCATAGTGTTTTAAGTAAGATAACCTGTAAAGTATGCAAGATTTAAAATATGTCAAAGCAGAGTGTTGTTGATTGGCAGAATTAGCTATACAGTAGTAACGTTGAACTGTGAGATAATGTGCGGATGATTTACATTTCCTTGAATCTCAGGTTGGGAGAAAGGCAGAATATAAATCAAATAAACGAACAAAAATAGTAAATTGTAGTAGATTTGCTGTCAGATATTAATTTTTGCATTTACAAGATGAATTTTTTTTACCTTTTCAGGTAGAAACCCGAGAGGATGAAGAACAAAACATTAAGCTAAGTGAAATTTTAGAGCTGCTAGTGGCAGCAGGGTACTTCAGAGCAAGAATTAAAGGCCTTTCCCCATTTGACAAGGTAAGGTTGTAGTTGGATACATTGGTCTTCTACCATAATATCGTGCATAGGGCTGCCCATTATAATCAATTAAGTAAACTAGAATATACACACGGTGACTTGCAGAAGTAGTCACACACACACTGATTTTTCCATATGACCTGGAATTGAAAATAATAATAATAATAATAATAATAATTATTATTATTATTATTATTATTAGAAACACAAGATGACTCCACAGCAGACAAGATCACCCTGCTGGCTGTTGTATTGGATCACACGTCGGACACTTCCCAAGTGTCTAGGACTGTCTGATGTATCGCTGAATAATGTGTTCAGATCCCAGTAAGGTGGCCTTCTGCAGCTGGCAGATGGTAATTTTGTCAGTGCCGATTGTGTTTAAATGCAGGCCAAGGTCTTTAGGCACTGCACCCAGTGTGCCGATCACCACTGGGACCACCTTTACTGGCTTGTGCCAGAGTCTTTGCAGTTCAGTCTTTAAATCCTCATATTGTATCAGCTTTTCCAGTTTTTTCTCTTCAATCCTGCTGTCACCAGGGACTGCATTATTATTATTATATTATATTTATTTATAGCCCACTTTATGTCCTCCAAAAGGGACTCAAATCAGCTGGAGTCAACCTGCATTGTTACCACTTAGTATCTTCTAGATATGCAACACTATGAAAGTGCAAAATTGTTATTGTGACTGGAACGTTGAGTAAGCAGAACCAAACTTGCATGATGATTCTGCACTTGGGATTAATAAAAATAGCGCTTAGAATGATTTGCATTGTACCTCCCTGTGTTAGCTTGAGAAAATTACACTGAGTGGTGGGAAATGTGTGGGTTTTTAAAAAGTTATAAACCATTTTGATAGATGTTTTATATGTATTTTTCTCAAACATTTGTTGGAGATAAAATGAGTCTTTGCTTTGTTGTAGGTGGTTGGTGGCATGACCTGGTGTATCACAACATGCAATTTCGACATCGATGTTGACTTACTGTTTCAGGAAAACTCAACCATTGGTCAGAAAATGTAAGTCGCTATAATGTGTATTCAGTTGCACCATAAGATTAGAGGAAGTCTTAGTCAGAAGTGAAACTTGTAGATGGGATCCCTTGAGTACTTTTCATAAGAAAATGTCCTGTCTTAAGAAGCTTTACTCCAAATTGCATTCTGTCTTCAGCTGTTTGGGCTTTGGAAGTTCTTGCATTTCTCTGCTCCAGTGCTAAAGGTTAATGATTGCCACAAAAATAAGACATAAACTTAAATAACATAAGAAGAATGGAAACTTTGCCAGACAGTATGCTGCATTTCATCATTCACTATTTAAATTGTTCCATGCTTTCTTAATCTCAGTGGTGACAGTTCAGTAGTCTTCTGATAGATTAAAGTTTTTTGAAAGCAGAGGGTCAAAATATTCTTGTCCCATGAATATCATATCAGAGATTATCATAAGACAAATCTGGATCTTACCTCTGCCATACTGAACATGTGAAGATGAAATGTGAACAGGTTGGCCATGTTCAAATATAGTAAGATAAGGATGTCTGTGGTTTCATTTATCCATTGCTGGAAGGAGGAAATGTTCTTCTATGTAATTTGCTGTGTTATCCAGGTGATTCATTGATATATTTACCCAGAAGTTAATAATAATGATAATAATAATAATAATAATAATAATAATAATGTTATGGTAATACAGTTACCATGTGTTTTCCTATAAAGAATACCTTTCTAGAAAACTAGGTTCTCCAATACAATTCTATGGTATGCCTAAAACAGAAGTAAGTCAATTTTGGTGATATCTGCCATTACACGTAACCACAATCCTGCTCGGAACATATCCCTGCCAATTCAGGGTCTTATTATATATGAAAGGGTCATACAGTGATCGTCCCTTTAACAAGCCATTGGCTGTCACTCTCTAGTGAGTTTCGGGGAAAGGGGAGGGGACAAATTGTAGCCAGTGGTAAGGAATGTGGTACGAGTACCTAGCACACTGAGCATCTCTCATCTCAAATATCTTGAGAGGCAGTGATGTAGTGAACGTTGGTGTGTGTGTGTGTGTGTTATTTCCTGTAGTAATCCACTGCATTCAGATTATTATGTCATTTGCACCAAACCTCTTGCTTCAACTGTGCAGTGAATGTTAGTGAAGACAGGGCTCTCCAACATAGGATCCTCCAGATGTTGTTGTATGGTAGCTTCCATCACCATTAGTAAGCATTGCCAGTCCTGAAGTATAATGACAGTTGTAGTATCTGGAGTGCCTCACTCCTTCTGTTCCTGAATGAAGGACATCCAAAGAAAGAACTGTCCTGCATTAGAAGTTTCCAAATAGATTTTGGAAAGGTTTTTTAAGGAAATTTCTTGCATTGTTATAATTTGACCTACATCAAGCATCCCATAGAACAGCCACCTGAATTTGTTATGTCGTGCATCTCACTACTACTGGATTTGTGGGGACAGGAACTGCATTTATAATAATATGATACATTTTATTTATACCCTGTCCTTATCCTCGAAGGGACTTGGGGCGGCTTACAGCAAGCAACATATGCAAAAATAATATAAGCAGTAAATGATAAACAACAATACCAATAACCAATTATCATTTAGTACAATTTAAAATAACATGTTGTTGTTCATTCGTTCAATCGCTTCCGACTCTTTGTGACCTCATGGACCAGCCCACGCCAAAGTTCCTTGTCGGCCGTCACCACCCCCAGTTCCTCCAAGCTCAATCCAGTCACATCAAGCCCTGAGTCCCCCCCTAGGGGGTTGAGAAGGGTGGGGTAGAAAAGCCCGAAATAAATCTTGCCCTTGGTTGGCCCCTCTTCCCTTTTCCTTCAGTTTTCCCCAGCATAATTGGCTTCTCTAAAATAACATAAGTATGAATAAATAGTAATTTAAAAGCTATTTGCAAAAGCTATTTGCCCTTTCAACCATCTAAATATATATCACTGTTCAAACTAGCTATCCAGCTGTTATAATTAATTATCTCAGAGTCACTCAAATCCTGTCTGATAGTTACCAAAACAGTCTAGCCATTCTCAGAGGCTTGCTTAAATAGCCAAGCTTTTAGCTCCTTCCTAAAAGTTAACAAGGTGGGTGCTTGTCTTAGTTCCTTGATAAGAGCATTCCAGAGTAGGGGGCCCACTATAGAGAAGGTCCTCTCCCTCGTCTTCACCATCCTTGCTTGTGAGGGAGGTGGGATTGAGAGGAGGGCCTCCCCAGCTGATCTTAAGGTCTTGAAACCAAGCATTTGGGGGAGGAATGCTTCAAGATATCATTGGTCTCCTGGAAGTGTGTGTCTGCCTTAAAAAGCTTGCTTCTACAATTGGCTGTCCACCTGCTTCTAGATTACCCTGCAGTTGGCTTCCTCCCAATCTTTACCATTCTCCATTGGAGTACTTGCTGGGCATTTGTCTCTCACTCACCTATATATGCTTAGCATCAGAGATGTTACTGCATCAGACAATCCCAGAGCATTACTAGAACCCAAAGAAAAAAAATTATGATAGAAAATATTCAGAGATATTATGTACACTTGGGGTGGAAATCAAGTGGTGGCATAGCTATAGTCCTGGTGAATGTGGACATGCATATTGTGCATGTTTTCATATTCATCGCTTGCCTATCTGAAGAAGGAACACTTGGGAAGAATAAAACTAATGAAATAAAGGGCTTCATTAATGCCCTTGCCACTTTGTGATTTTGGTCCTTTCCTATGATCTTTCTTTTAAAATTAGCTCTTTTGGCCACTAGGGGGCACTTTTAGGCTAGTAAATATTTCCCTTGCCCGCATGTTCTCTTCCTGCTTTGTCCTCATGCTCTAAATTTTCTCATGTTTTACTTCTTCCAGCGCCTTAACTGAGAAAATAGTGTCAGTCTTGCCCAGAATGAAGTGTCCTCATCGCTTGGAGCCTCATCAAATACAGGGTTTGGATTTCATCCATATCTTTCCCGTGGTGCAAGTAAGTGCTCCTTGGTATTTTCCTTTTTAGAATTGATTATCTGCTGACACAAATATGAGGTGCCCCTCCCTAAGATTTTTTCATCTTCAGCAAGTCTAATAGCCTCTGGAAAGTGATCTTAGGCAGAGAAATAGCATTGGTGAAATGGATTTTCTCATGGAAGACAAGTGCTTTCAATAAAGCATTATGGAATCCTTTGGGCCACCCAGATGTTCAGAACTACAGCTCCCATCAGTCTGCACCATTTTCATTCTGTGTGGAGTTGGTGAGAATTGGATCCTAAACATCTGGATGGCTGGAAGTTTTATTATTTTGGGACTTCATCCCTTACTTAGTCTTGAAAATTTTACTTTAAGCCAAGTATATGTCAGTATAGGCTTTGATCCTTAACATTGCCAGGTGACATTTAAATATTTATCTTTTTACATGGCTCCTCACTTTTATTTAACCTTTTTTGGAAAAAAACCTAAAATGCATATCATTTTTTGGAAAAAAAATTAAATCAGTTATTAACGAAGTAGGCGTGTTTTTATCAGCATCGCTGCAGTATGTCTATTCCTGGCGTGTATTTTATCCATGTCACTACGATATGTCTCTCTCTTGTGAATGTATATAAGTTACTGCCTTGATGCTAATAATTTTCACCTTTGATTTGCTCGATGGCAGTGGCTGGTGAAACGTGCTATAGAAACCCGGGAAGAAATGGGAGATTACATTCGTTCGTATTCCATATCTCAGTTTCAAAAGACCCACAGTCTACCAGAGGTAAACATTTGACTGCATCTTTTGTAATGCAGAGGTCATTTTTCTTAATTTGCTTGAAATTGGATGGGAATGATACAAACCTGCATCACCTAATTTGGCTTCAGGTTTTAGGATGTAAAATGGATCAAACTTTATAAATTACTGTAGGGTCTTATAAGGGATGTCCTTAGAATAATAAAGCTCCGCTAATAATAGGAAAATGTGGCCTGTTATAAGCCTTGACCCTTATAATAGGAAAGCTTGGCCTTAATAAAGGACACAATTTCCGGTCTGCAAATAAAGATAATCTTTTATAATATGGGATAGTAATAACTATAGTCCTTTAGCTCAGTTGGACTCAGTCCTAGCTAAGTGTGTAGGTTTGCAGACTCATTGTATTACACAGAGTTGATACATCATACGCTTTGATTATTTGAGTATCATAATTATAGATAAGATGAAAAGACAGCTGAACAATCTCAGTCCGCAGTGTTGGTGCTGAATTGTAGTTGTTGCTACTCTTCAAAGTTGTATTAATTTATTTTCAGGATGATGACTTCATGCAAAGAAAAGACAAGACTGTCAGAGCAGTGAGTGAGATTACTGTAAGTCTGAGCCTCAATCATGTGGCATTTCCTGTAAGATTATTTTTTCTTTCAAATGCACTAAATCAGAGGTACTTGATCTTCCTGGTATTGTTGGACGTAACCCTGTTGTTTTATTGATTTACATCCTGTCTGAGACTCAAAGGCAGTTAACCACATATAAAAAAACCCAAAAAACAAAACCTTGATAAAATTTATGGTTATTTCTTTATTAACTTCATTTATATCCTGCCCTTTTCTATCCCCGAGGAGACTCAGAGCTGTGTTACAAAATAGGCAGCAATTCGATACCAAAATATAAACATACAATACACATTTACATTAAAACAAAACATTAAACAGTGCAATTTAAAACCAGTTACTAAAATCACACCAATCAGAATAATAATATGAAAAGTACAAATATAAAAATATTTTAAAATCAATTAAACAATGTATAAAGTTAAAACACACAAACCATTAAATGACGAAAGCTGTAAGACTTGTACCAAACAGTTCAAAATCGGATTAAGCATTCTTAGATTGTGTATTGGTTTTAGGTAAAGGTAAAGGTTTTCCCCTGACATTAAGTCCAGTCGTGTCCGACACAGGGGGCTGGTGCTCATCTCCATTTCTAAGCCGAAGAGCCAGCATTATAGACACCTCCCAGGTCATGTGGCCAGCATGACTGCATGGAGCGCCGTTACCTTCCCGCTGGAGCGGTACCTATTAATCTACTCACATTTGCATGTTTTTGAACTTCTAGGTCAGGAGAAGCTGTCCCAACTGCGTTAGTTCACCCCCCCCCCCCGGATTCAAACTACCAACCTTTTGGTCAGCAAATTCAGCAGCTCAGCGGTTTAACCCGCTGTGCCACCAGGAAGCCTGTAATTTTCTTAATTACGGAAGGCTTTTGCAATTACTATCATTTTCCCATACTGTCTTTAGATGACTTGTGGGTAATGTCTAAGATTGAATACATTGTAAATTTTGGAGTAGTAGGGTTTTAAAAAAGAATAAAATCTATGCAAATGTACAGTGTGTGGAGTAGTGGGATTTGGAGTCCAAAACACCTGGAGGGCCGAAGATTGCCCATGCCTGTTCTAAATCCTTAAAAGTCCCACTGAGATGAATTGCACCACCTTCTGCATATCTGTTCATTTGTTACAATCACCTCTGCTATACAAATGGTATTGGATGGAAATTAACTCTGAAAATGCACAAGCGTAGTGATATAATTGTGTGCTGGCCCACATGTATAGTGGTAGTTCTTATGCATTGATCAGATGGTTAGGACTTTAGTACCCGAGAGCCACAGCCAGCATGGAGACTGAAAGTTGCAGTCTTGAGAACCAGAAGTTGAGTCCTATTGCTGTATAACATTTTACAGCAAATCTATTCACAGTTTTACTGCGATGAGGTTTGAACTTTCTGTTTGTGTATCAGTTAGCTATTAATTTTAGTTTAGTGTAAACGTTTGCATTGCTTACAGAAGCTTGATGCGCTGAAATTACATTGTATTGTATGTTTTGAGGCTCATGTTTCCCCTACCTTTGCTTCTGTATGAGGTGATGACAGTTTAAGAGATCACATAAAACAGAACATTATGCACTCGGAAATAATGCAATTTTGTATGGCTTCCATGGCATCTCAGCTGATATGCTAGTGTTTGAAAAAGACTTCCACTTGGGAAACTGCCAGCATTGATCAAAACATTTTATTTGTAAAAGGGAGGGCCGTTAAAAAGCTCTTGACACATCTTCCTCAGGCAGAGTCAATGGAGTAGAGAAGCCAAGTTGTGGAAACTGGATCTCATTTGTCATTGTATCTTGAGAGAAAGTAAACTGCCTTTGTCATTGTGTCTGGAAGAAAGTGCAGACTGTCATAGTCAAGAATTCAATCTTTGCTGTTCAGTAGTATTTATTACAAAGAGTTTCTGGCAGTGATGGCCTTCTTTTGCTGTTGAACTTTACAGAAGCTCTGATGGCTGCATTGAAGTGGGTTTTCTTTAAAGAATCTACTTGATTCTTTTATCTTTTCTTTTGTTGTATTTCTTTCCCTTCCAGCACATCCTTTCACTCATGTAACCATGATAATCACTTACCTCAAGCTTACTACAATGATCATCATCTTGTTTCTTCTTCTTCTTCTTCTTCTTCTTCTTCTTCTTCTTCTTCTTCTTCTTCTTCTTCTTCTCAGAATGGAATGTTCTGCATTAAAAAAAATAATACACAGCTAAGTAGACACAAGGGTGCTGAACAACTCAAAGCCTGGAAATTGTATTTTATTATTTTATACCTGGAGTAAAGTAGCAAGTAAAATCTTTCCCAATTCACCTTTCAGTCAAGTTGCACAGTAGCCAGTTGGCCAGTGTATAGTACACAGTTGGCCAAGACATGTTCGTACTTGAGTTAGAAAATACCCAGTTGTGTGTGTCCAATTTGATCATTTTGCCTTCCATCTAAGTACTCAAGCTTAAGTCTGTTGCTTTTGATAGTGAGAGACTAACAACAACAACTTTATTTATATCCTTCCACCAGCTCCCAAAAGGGATTTGGGATGGCTTACAAAAACACATAGTGGTGCAGCAGAATATACAAAATATAGTAAAACACATAAACATTTAAAAAACAATAACAATGTTATTTAACGTAACACACACACATATATAACAGCGTATAAAAACCACTACTAATTTAAATAAAATACTAAATAACACGCAGCAATAGCTGCGGATTAAAATAGTCGTATCAATTTCAGCCACATTAAGTGCCAGTCAAACAAGTCCCTTGGTTCTCAAATTTTAACTGATGTTCAACCATTGTATTGCCAAAGGCTTTCATGCCAGAATCACTGGATTGTTGTAGGTTTTTTGGGCTGTATGGCCATGTTCTAGAAGCATTCTCTCTTGATGTTTTGCCTGCATTTATGGCAGGCATCCTCAGGTTGTGAGGTCTGACCTCACAACTTCTAAGGATGCCTGCCATAGATGCAGGCAAAACATCAAGAGAGAATGCTTCTAGAACATGGCCAAACAGCCCGAAAACCCTGCAACAACTTGAGGTTTAACCATGTCTCTGTGGAGGGCGTTCCAAAGCCAAGAAGCATATTTTTCATTTCCTACTCCAGTTTTGCCACAATCAGTTTTTGTGTGTTTCTGTGGGGCTAGCTAAAGTAAGCATCTAGTACATAGATAACGTTATTAGTAAAAAGTTAGAAATTAATGAACACATTATTTCAGTGACAGAAAATTGAGTCATATCTGTTTAAATATGGAAGGCTTTTTAAATTACCATCATTTTACCATACTGTTTTTAGATGTCTTGCAGATTATGTCTAAAATTAGACTGAATAAATTGTACATTTAGAAGTAGTAGGGTTTTTTTAAAGAATAAAATCTATGCAAAAGTACGGTGTGTGGAGTAATCTAGATGAGTAAAACTTTTGTAGTAACTCGAAAACATAAAATGCCTTTGTATTTTTCTAGAAAACTCCTAAAGTACCATTTGAAGTAACTAATAAACAATGTTTTTTATGCTAAAAACAAATAGACATCAGTGTTTACCTCATTCTTGTAAACTTGCTTATTTATTTATTTACTTTATACCCTGCCTTTCTCCCTGTGTGGACTCAAGGTGGCTAACAATCCCTTGCTTTTAAGTAATGTTAGTTGCTATTGTTTTAGAGAAAGAAAGCGGAAAATCAACAATACTGTTTTCTAGCTCATTTTCCAAATTCTGCAATAGTGATCCGTAGCTCATCCTTCAGATGTTTCTATGGCGAAAGGACATTGAGATAGTTGTCATGTGTAATTCCTTTACCAGTCATTGGAAGTCTGAAACATTTGTGTTCATTTCTTATCATTCAGGAGGTGTACAAGCCACAAAGGAAATACCAACGAAGAGCAGAAGCAGAAAAGTTAATAGATGAGGAATCCAAAGTTCATGCTACGCTTCTAGAATATGGCAGGTAAGCCAGTTCTGAGAAAAGCGGTGGCTTTCAAGCTACATTCTCGGCAACGCTCATATTTCTTGGGAAACAATCAGAGATTTCTTAGGGGAGAAGATTTATGATGACAAACAAATTGAGAGAAAGAAATTGAGTTTTCACAGTTTGCTGAATGGCTATATAGCATTTTGGTCCACAGTGGCCAACCAGGCGGCCCCAAGACACCAAAAAACAGGGCTTTGAGGATGGGGACGAACTTTTTAAATATCCTGTCTTCTCGTCAAAATTGGAACTCATACTATAACTTATAATGGGAAGTGAGCACATTAGCTCCCTCTTGCTTCTGTCCTTTGTGTTCACACACATATCTCTCTCTGTGCATAGCCATGGTAATGAACTTCATGCATTTCAGGTTGACCACTCAGCTCACATGGGAACTGTATCCTATGCAAAATAAGGCTATCTTAGAACAACCTCAAATTTTCTGATCATGTGGGTAGATGGAGCTTAAGTAGATGGAGCTTAAGATACTTACTACCTTACAGGACCACATTTCCCCCACTGTTACCATACCTTAAAACCAAGAAAGAGGCCAAAAACATTCCTTTGGCACAAAGATGATTGGTAAGAAAAAGAAAGCAAAATATACATAGGCATGGAGATAAGCATGAGAGAAAAAGAGAGGAGGTGCATTTTTGTTGGGATTTATATGCGTTTCTACTACCAGTAGTGATAACTACTTGAAATGGCATGTAAAAAGGGAATCAGTCATTGTGTCTCTTTGTTGAGAAGTCCTGCCTTTCCTGTTTTTGAGTTTTGTGTTCATTTCATAGTACATTTTTCTTTAAGCAATGTTTTCCATGTGAGTGTTTGTGTGTATATAATTAGATGAAAAATAAAAACCTTCAACTACAATATGTAAAAAAAATCCCAACACCACAAAATAAATGTTGATGACAGCAAGATGTTTTCATTATTGTATCAAGCATCAGTGTGGTACTGTGATTTGATCACTGATGCTGGTTTTGGACCACTCTGAGCTGTGAAACCTTGATTTCATTTGGAGGAAAATTCTGAATATCAGTGTGACAAGCAATAAATAAAAACAATGAAAAGTTTGACTGTTAGGCTTAGATGCCAATACCCATTTTGCTATTTGGTCAGTAGGTCATTACTTCTACCTGTCATTGATGCTTGGTGGACATCTTTTCCCCACTCCACCTGTGTATAAAGGGGGCAGAAACTGTATCTCTTCCTTTTGTGCTTGTTGAGGAGATCCCCTTACTCAGCTTATGTTTTGTACTATGAATTAGTGTATAACTTTTTCTACCTGTTCTAGAGGATTATTTGGTATTGACAGGGATTATGACAATATTACTGTATTTCTCTGCGTAATTGTCACATTTTTATGCTCTTTGTTGTAGAAAAGGGATTGTGACTATTATGCAAAGTAAACTGGAGGCAGATGGGTCTGGGGCTCTCTACAGACTCGGCCTCCTCCTCAGAGATTAGAAATGCACACCAGAGCCGGCTGAGTCCTCTCCCTCCTCAGAAGTAAAAGAGGGAGAACCACAGGCCAAGCCAGCTTTAATTCAGTGATTAAGCAAAGAAATTTAAGAAACCAGTGTTGGGACCCCAAAAGAGGGGTGTTACTATTGTGCCATGAAATACAGTAGTCCAAAAAGGTGGATATACTTAGTGTGAAAAGATGATAGGCAATGGGAAGCTTCTTTAGCATTTTTCAAACACAGCCAACCTTATTGTCAAATGTTTTGTATGCCAAACCCAATTTTCTATCTTGCATTTGGAAGACATATAACTAATGTCTCAAAAAGTTTCTTTAGATTTTATCTTCATATGTTTACTGAGCAACAATTTCTGTTTAACCTCAGCAGCTTCTGTGTGGTAGTCATCATATTTTCCAAATTCACTATTTTTTTGTTTTTGCTATTTTCCTCTTAGTTTCACTGATTATTTTTTGTGAGTATTTTTCATTTGTGCATGTGTGTGTTAATTTCAGGTGACTGGCACTCAAGTTTGCTTTTTTATGGCTAACTTCACTGTGCTTTGTATCTAATCGTACTACTAAGTTAAAACTCATTATTGAATTTTTCAGTATTAAAGTTGAAATGTATGTGTATGTGTGTATACCTTCTCAGCCATGGCACCCAACTGTGAAATGCTTTCCCTCTGGAAGCCTGACTGGCTCCAACACCCTTATCATTTAGGCCAGTGGTTCTCAACCTGGGGTCCCCAATGTTTTTGGCCTACAACTCCCAGAAATCCTGGCTAGTTTACCAGCCAAAAACATCTGGGGACCCTAGGTTGAGAACCACTGATTTAGGCAGTCACCAAGTTAAAACTTGGCAGTTCAGCAATGAATTAATTCAGTCCAAAGGAATGCTTTGGAGGGCACAAGAGGAGTGTTTTTGCAGTGAAAATGGGTGGTTGTTGGGAATTCAGCATTTTAAACACTTTTTTGTACAGCTGAGATTGTTTTGTTCTGCTTGTTTGGATTTTTTAAAGCACTGAGAGCTAACTTGAGCATGTATTTTAAAAGCTTTTGTTAAGATCCTGACCTGAGTTCAGATATAAAATCTTGCTTTGTTTTGTTCATTCCTGTTCTACCCTGCTCCTTTCCTTGTCATAGGAGGTATGGATTCAGCAGGCAAGGAAAACTTGAGAAGGTAAGAGTTTTCTGTGCTCAAAGGATAGAGATGCAATTAGGGCAGAACATGGGGGTGGAATTCAGAAAGCTTGTGCGCCATATGGGGGAATTCTAGCCCAAGCAACAGTGGGGCATGATGGCCTCCCTCTCCCTTCTCTGTCCATAAAACCTACCCTGCGACAGTGGAATTGGGCTAATGGGTAGAGCAAATTTCTAGAATATCTGGAAAAAAATTCAAGTGCCAAACAATTACAGTCAGCCCTCCATCTTTCTGGGTTTAACTTCTGCAAATCTGCCTATTTATGGATTTCATTAATATGTTCTCTCAAGGCCCTCAGTGGCCAATTTCTGCCAGAAGTTCACCATAGAGTCTTTCAAGAGGATCTAGAAGTTTTTAGAGAAATGTTGTCCTAGGTTTTTAAAAGTGGGGTTTTTATTTCATATATTTCCACATTTTATGGATCTTGGCCCCCCACAAAAATGGAGGACCTATTGTACATTACTATTTTTATCAAGCTTCTGATTACTAATAGTATTTTAAAATATGGAGCACCTTGATTTTACGGTCTTCTTGAATGAACTGATGTTTTAGTTTATATATCTTAATTCATAAGCTTTACTTACATTTTGGCTTTTAAAAAAGTGGACTCTGGTGCTTTTTGCTGTTGTGAGAATATAATGGAGAAAAGGCTCCCCCTCCTTCAGATGTTGGTGAACTGGTGCTCCCATCATCCCTCTCCTTTGGCCATGTTGGAAGGAGTAATGGGAACCTATTAAGTATAACAACATTTGGGGGTTTCTCAGCTTTAACACACATTTGAAAAGGATGTAATATTCAAATATTGTAGAGGAGGTCACTGTTCCAACTTGGTTTTGCTACTACATATTTGTATTTACACGTTTAAGCAGTTTTCGTGTATCAACTGTCAGATATAAGAAAAAAAGAAAAAAATTAACGAAGAGTTATCGCACTGAGATACAGCTGGATTGTAATAGTAGTAATAATAAAAACAATTCAGGAGCCCTATTTCACCATGGTAGGCTTGTGCACTGATTCGCTTTGGATGTTTGCCTTTGGCTTGTTAAGCTGGTTCGGAAGCCTGTAATGGCATGAGCTCCACCACAATTTTTTTACCAGCAGCAACAACACTGGCTGCTGAAAACTGTCTGCTTTTGGTTTCATTCGGTTACACGTTGAGTGTGTGTGTGTTTGGGGGGGGGGGGGGGGGGGGAGCGGGCCGCTAGAAGGAAAAGGATCCCAGGAAGCGAGATTTCTTAAACCCTGTCTTTAAACCCAGGTCTCCTCAAAAGTTGGAAGGGAAAGGATCCCAGGAAGCGAGGTTTCTTAAGCCCTTTCATAGAATCATAGAATAATACAATCAAAGAGTTGGAAGAGACCTCATGGGCCATCCAGTCCAACCCCCTGCCAAGAAGCAGGAATATTGCATTCAAATCACCCCTGACAAATGGCCATCCAGCCTCTGCTTAAAAGCTTCCAAAGAAGGAGCCTCCACCACACTCCGGGGCAGAGAGTTCCACTGTTGAACGGCTCTCACAGTCAGGAAGTTCTTCCTCATGTTCAGATGGAATCTCCTCTCTTGTAGTTTGAAGCCATTGTTCCGCGTCCTAGTCTCCAAGGAAGCAGAAAACAAGCTTGCTCCCTCCTCCCTGTGGCTTCCTCTCACATATTTATACATGGCTATCATATCTCCTCTCAGCCTTCTCTTCTTCAGGCTAAACATGCCCAGCTCCCCAAGCCGCTCCTCATAGGGCTTGTTCTCCAGACCCTTGATCATTTTAGTCACCCTCCTCTGGACACATTCCAGCTTGTCAATATCTCTCTTGAATTGTGGTGCCCAGAATTGGACACAATATTCCAGATGTCATCTAACCAAAGCAGAATAGAGGAGTAGCATTACTTCCCTAGATCTAGACACTATGCTCCTATTGATGCAGGCCAAAATCCCATTGGCTTTTTTTGCCGCCACATCACATTGTTGGCTCATGTTTAACTTGTTGTCCACGAGGACTCCAAGATCTTTTTCACACGTACTGCTCTCGAGCCAGGCGTCACCCATTCTGTATCTTTGCATTTCATTTTTTCTGCCAAAGTGAAGTATCTTGCATTTGTCACTGTTGAACTTCATTTTGTTAGTTTTGGCCCATCTCTCTAATCTGTCAAGATCGTTTTGAATCCTGCTCCTATCCTCTGGACTATTGGCTATCCCTCCCAATTTGGTGTCGTCTGCAAACTTGATGATCATGCCTTCTAGCCCTTCATCCAAGTCATTAATAAAGATGTTGAACAGGACCGGGCCCAGGACGGAACCCTGCGGCACTCCGCTCATCACTTCTTTCCAAGATGAAGAGGAAGCATTAGTGAGCACTCTCTGTGTTCGTCCACTTAACCAATTACAGATCCACCTCACCATAGTTTTGCCTAGCCCACATTGGACTAGTTTCCTTGCCAGAAGGTCATGGGGGACCTTGTCGAAGGCCTTACTGAAATCCAGGTACGCTACATCCACGGCATTCCCCGCATCTACCCAGCTTGTAGCTCTATCGAAGAAAGAGATCAGATTAGTCTGGCATGACTTGTTTTTGATAAATCCATGTTGACTATTAGCGATGACTGCATTTGTTTCTAAGTGTTTGCAGACCGCTTCCTTAACAATCTTTTCCAGAATCTTGCCCGGTATCGACATGAGGCTGACCGGACGGTAGTTGTTTGGGTCATCCTTTTTTCCCTTCTTGAAGATTGGGACCACATTGGCCCTCCTCCAATCTGCTGGAACTTCTCTCTCAAAGATGGTTGCCAATGGTTCCGAAATGACTTCCGCTAGTTCCTTCAATACTCTGGGGTGTAGTTGATCTGGCCCTGGGGACTTGAACTCATTTATTAAACCCAGGTCTCTACAGACAGAAGGAAAAGGATTTCAAAAAGAGTGATATCTTAATTCTGATGCTTTTAATCCAGGTTTTAATGAAGGGTATAAGGACAAACAATGCGTAAAATTATGGAAAGGGGAGCCAGGGAAGAAAATGAATCTTTCATCTTTCTAGATCAAAAATTGATTTCTGTTCTCCCTAATTTGGGAGGCTTCCCCCCAATGCTCCCCCCTCCCCCAGAAACCTGGGACACAAGAATGGATCTGAGTTTACCCAACTTGTATAAGCCTAATAGATAGTATGTGTATTATGTATTGGACTGATATTTGACCTTCCTATTAAAAACTGAGAATCTACATAAAATATATTGAATCACAGATTACAAATGTCTGCTAAAACATAAAACGAGTAGATAGAAAGAAAGAGGAATAAAATGTATTGTGTACTGGTGCCCCACTCTCTTTTCCTATCTTCTGCTTCCCACCTTTCAGTGATTTTGAGCAGGCACTGTTTAGTTGCCCGTTTGTCTTAATTTTACAGGGATGCTTCTCTTTTTCTTGGCAGGCAGAAGACAAGAAAATGGTGCTGCCTGCTGGGCTTGTATCAGCAGGGAAGCCTGATGCCTACAATGAAGATGACCTTCAAGCTGCTGAGGAGGTACGCATAACCTCTGCTAATTCAGACAGGATTGATCAGGGTTTCTCTCCTTTCCATTACATAAAGAAGAAATGTGAGAGCTTAGGGGTTGAATTCCCCTCTTTTTTTTCTCTCTTAACACACACACACACACACACACACACACACACCATTTTGCAGCAATAATTGAATATGTACTCCTTGAACCTGTTTGCTCTCTTGCAGCGATAAAGATAATAAAACAGCAATAGTGCATGGTCATTACATCCATCTAAATAATTTATGCTGAACTACCTGGGATTATCTCTGTATTAAAATGTAAAAATTGGGTGATTTTTTTTTTATTTATTTAAAGCATTTACATTCCGTCCTTCTCACCCCAAAGGAGACTCATGGCAGAGCACAACATATATATGGCAAACATTCAATGCTGGAACATAAAATAAACTATAAATATACATAAACACTAAAATCTATTATCTCCACTTTAAAAACAGTTGTTTAAAACCAGCTCAGATAATCCATAGCAGATCCTGTTGTTGCCTTATTGCACTGTCTCAAAGGCTTGGTCCCACATCCAAGTTTTTACCAGCTTTCTGAAGGACAGGAAAGAGGGGGCTGATCTAATCTCTCTAGGGAAGGAGTTCCATAGCCGCGGGGCCACCACAGAGAAGGCCCTGTCTCTCGTCCTCGCCAATTGCACCTGTGATGGTGGCAGAACTGAAAGCAGGGCCTCCCCGGAAGATCTTAATCTCTGCAGTGGTTCATAGAGGGAGATGGGTTCAGACAGGTAAACTGGGCCAGGGCCATTTCGGGCTTTATAGGCTAAAGTCAGCACTTTGAATTATGCTCGGTAGTAGAACTGACGTAACACGGAAGTTGTGTGCTCCCTGTATGCTACTTCAATGTTCATGTTCATGTTCTACAGTTCTATTCCTAAATGGAGCTCTACCTGTCTGTGATCTTTTAAAAACAATTTAAAATTTTAATTACGTAAGTGTGTAAATGACATAAAGAATGTGAAAGAAAACAAAAAAATGAATACACATAATATAGATATGCCATTCTATCAAACCCCCCACCTGTGACTTCTGGCACCACTCAGTGTGAAACCAATATCTCAAAAAGACCTTATCTTTGCATTAATAAATTTCCCTTGTGGCTGCTTTAAAGTGTACTGTTGTTTTCCTTTTTAAATATCCCAATGCAAGCCTGTATTTGTTAGCAAAATCTTCATTACCTTTCTGTGATCATTTGCATAATAGTAAAGTGTCATTATTCCAAGGAAGGTATGATTACCTAAAGAAAAGGACATTTTCTCTTTATTTTATGTTTGCATGAGATGGATGGTTGCATTTCACATCATCTTTCCTTATCAGCGGAAGATGGGAATTACAATGCACCAACGTTTGGGGGATAGTGGGTGGGATGTCCCTCCCTTGTTTATGAACTCAAAACAGCGAGTAAGCAGAACGAACTATTTCTGTATGTGTCACTGTCCACCCGTTCTTGTGTTAGGTCAGCAGCATGGGATCTGCTATGGTCTGGATCATCTGCAAAGTATTCTACAACTGTTTGTGAAAATATATTCAATTGTGGCATCATTTTTTCTTAGATTTAAAACTCACTTGGAAATCCTGTGTAAGTTTAATATGTCTGATCTTGTTCTTGTTTTTCATCAGCTTCGTATTAAAACATTGATGACTGAGATGGCTGCGATGGGAACGGAAGAGGTAGGTTGTTTTTGTTGATAGACATGGCTGCTATTAAACTTTCATTATTTTGGCAGCACATACCAAATAAACATGTCAATTTAACAGGAGAACAGAAGTATGTCTGGGTTGTTTTCCGGGCTATATGGCCATGTTCCAAAAGCATTCTTTCCTGACGTTTCACCTGCATCTATGGCAGGCATCCTCAGAGGTTGTGAGGTTTGTTGGAAATTAGGCAAGTAGGGTTTATATATCTGTGGAAGGTCCAAGTTGGGAGAAAGAACTCTTGTCTGTTGGAGGTAGGTGTGAATGTTTCAATTGGCCACCTTGATTAGCATTTAATGGCCTAGCAATGTCTGCAAATGGCTACTGTTGCCTTTTCTTTTTATCACAAAGAATTTGTCTTTCACCCGAATATTAATTGAATGAAATTAGACTGACTTGCAACTTGGCTGGATTTTTAAGACATTCATTTGTTGTTGTCTGGTTCTTCTCTGTGCTTATTAAACCAGCTTGGTAGCCACTGTGTGAACAGCTTACTTGCAACCCTGTTGTTACTCCCTTCCCTACTCCTGCAAGTCGACTTGAAAAGCTGTCACAACCTTGGAAATAAGGTTAACTGGTGTTGAGATTGCTTGAAGCTTTAAACTACACTGTAAATTGACACACAGAAAAGATCACCAAGCTTAAATAGTGATCCTGCTTGTAGGGTGTTTTGCCTCTTGAGTCAGGTCTATCTATAAAGGCCTATAAATGTTTTTTCCAAGATTTTGAGCTATGGTTTTTTATTTATTTTCAGCCTCTGTGATGTTTACTTGATAGCAATATGTGCTCTCTTTTTCAAACTTGATGTAAATGTTGCTTATGTACACAAACTTGTAATATTGATAGCTAGCATCCTGGCTAAATCATAGTTGCAAATCTTTCCTCCCATCTAAGATGGAAGCATTGGTTGTTTTTATTATTGTTTATTTTTGTCATGCCTTCCCCCCTTTCTTCTTCTACTAACAAAAGCTCCTGCTGCTGCTACATTACTTTCTTTTTTCCCTTCCCTCACTTCCTTTTTGTTAAGCTGGAGGAGGCTAACATAGTAACTTCATTGGAGCTTTTTGATTAGGCTACATCCAATCCGTAAAAGCAGACAGTTTATAAGACATATAAAGGGGGGGGGGAACAAATGTAGATACAAATTCTTCAGGTTTAACGAGGTTCCGGGAAAGGAGGAACCCCGTGGAGCTGAGCTGACTGATCCCGTGTCTGCCTTATCGTCAGCAGTTCATGTACATACTGATGGCTCTGCTGTGTTTCTCATGAATAAGCTTTCATGCTTCCTTGCTTCACTGCACATAGGCTTCGCCATTGCAGAGATCACATTCACTCACATGGCATGTACAGACATGCAGACTGTTCTGCATATTTAGGTATTAAGCAGAGGTGACACAGAGACAGTCTTTCCATATTAGGTGCATGGTCTACATGCACATGTTTTCCTCCCAGTTAGAGGCAGATCCTGCAGTATCCTGTCTTTTTTGCTCATACTTGGCTCCAGAGGCCTGAGCACTGGATCAGCATCAACTGTTGCTTTTTGATGTTATGAGAACAGAAAAAAACCTGTTGGATGAGACAAATGCCCTTCATATTCCTGCATTGGCCAAACAGATACCAAGAGGAAGTCAACACTCAAGACATGAGTGAAACAGCATTTTCCTGTTCCTATTTTTCAGAACCTCAAATGCAAAGAGGTAATGCCTCTTAATACTACAAATAATGTATAGCTAATGTGATACCTATTAATGTAACAGCCATTACCATGGCAGCCTTCCACACATGTAGTAAAATTGTTTTGTAGATCAGTTCAGATAGTTGATTCCCAAGGAGTCTCAATGGCCATTGGCCATTTTCTTGACCATCATTGCCCTTTTGTTTTTGTATCTTTCCTGTTCTCGTTTCCACCCCCATCGCTTTGTTCCGCCCTAGCCATGTTGTTTTCATGGACAACCAGATGCACTTAAGTGTCATGTCTCTTGGGGCAGAAGTGCTTCCATATATTCATGAGATTTGTTCTGTACTTGCAGGGCAGGCTGACTGCAAGCACTGTTGGCCAGATTGTTGGACTCCAGTCTGATGAGATCAAACAGATTGTATCTGAATATGCCGAAAAGGTAAGTGATTGTTGCTTCTTGTTGTTTTCAGCCTTCCATGCTCTAGTAGTTACCTGCTTAGTCTTCAACCTCCTGACCTTATGTCTTCTAGCATCCATTTTTTAAAAATAATTAAATATTACAATAGCGATGCTAGTTGGTGAGGTAGCTCCATGCGGGGAGAGATTTGCTTTGAACACTGAGTTAAATTCACACTTTCCACTGGTGGAAAAGCTCTCATTTCATCCATAGAGAACTTTGATTCCAGAGAGTTAACCTCTTTGCAAGAACTAGGCAGGGGGAGTCTTGATGATTTCCAGTCTTACCTGCTCGGGACTGCAAGCAAAGATTGGCACTTGTGTGTTTTCTCCCCCCCCCCCTCCATTTTTTGTGTATATGTTGTTTCTGTGCCTGTGGGACTGTGAAATGATAGGAACCATCAAAAGTCTTCGGATGCTGCTAATTAAAGAATGAGAGAAGTCAGCTGTGCTCTTCATTTGAAAAAAGCCTTTGGTACCTGTTATGTGAAGAAATGCCATTTTTTTAACAAGTATTTTCACAGTAGTAATTCAATATATGATGTTAAGTTGGGTTTTATTTAGATGGAATCCATTTCTCTCTCCTTTGTTCCTCTTTATTTTTCTTTCGTCTTCCTGCTATTTATATATTTTAGCAACCTGGCTCAGCGGCTTTTTTGGCTTTTAGGCTGATGGATTTTCTGTCAGTGTGTGTAATGAACATTGCTTAAAATGGGGAAATGGAGGATTGAATCCTTGAGCACAAGAGTTGATACAGGGTTGTCACTTCATTACACACGTTAAATTCACAGACATCCATCTTTCATGTAGTTAATGTTGAATCTAAAGAGCAGTGCAAAATGTAACATGTGATGAACTGATAGAGATTGATTATGTAAGTGGTTTTAGATAATGGAAGCCGCTTGAGTTTCCTCTGAGAGAAATAAAGTGGGGTATAAATATATATAATAATCTTCATCATCCTGGATGTTTTACAATACTGGTGGGCTAAATGCAGTCCTGGGTTCATATCCTACCACCCAAGTCTATTTCTGTGGCATGTAAAACTCATTCATACCTCAATTTTCTGGCAAAAAGAAGTGATTACAGTACCTCTTAGAAACCTTGAGTAACAATGAATTGTGTTTTCAATATGTCATATTCACTTTTAAAAAAAATTAAAAATGGTTTTTCAAAATTGGATATACTATAAATATCCAACTTCTAGTCTTGTGGCTTTTTAAAAATTAGTTTTCGTATATAATATCTAGGTGATTACAGGGGGAGAAATCATTCCATTGCTCTACCAAAAAAAAGTGTACCTTTCTACATTTTTAGCCCGTGGGAACAGGAAAAGTGATGCGCATGCTTTGAGAAACTCTTTTTTTTTTTTTTAATGCTTTCTGGCAAAAAGATTGAGAGCTGTATGCTTTGGTGACTGACTCCCATCAATAGAGACAAGATGTAAACATTCTAAAAGCCCTGGTCAGAGGAATATAGCCATTCTTCTTTCTGTATATAGTTGAGCTCTGTGAACATAAATCTTGGGAAATGTCTGGCTCTCTGAGTTTCCTGAAAGCTCGGCTAGCATGGCCACTTAAAAGGATTATGAAAATTTTAATTCCAAAACCATATGGAGGACCAAAAGTTCCCCATAGGAACTGTCAGATAGAAGAATATCCTTCACTCTCTCTTTTTTTAATATGAGGCTTTTCACCAGATTAAAAGCCTAGCAACTATCCTGATAAGTCTGATAGAACAATGATCTGTTTGTGTGCTCTTCCTACCCCAGCAATCAGAACTTTCTGCAGAAGAGCGTCCGGAAAGACTTGGGGCTGCACAACACCACAAAAGGAAGGTGGCATCACTTAGCAAGAAAATCCTACAGAAAACCAAACAACTGGAAGAAGTACGCTCTTAAAAACATAACTTTGCTTTGCTTTAAAAGATTTCCACTCTGAACCTCAAGAAAAAACTAGCTGATAACTTAGAAATCCATTCAGGAGAATCAAAATATGAGAAGTCTGTATGCTAATAAGTATTGCTGTATATTGTTACTGCAGTGGTAGAAATATGGAGATTGAATGAAAATTTCAGAGTAAGAAACAATTCTTAACATTGTTCTTAACTCCCACCCTGAATGCAAGCAATAGTATGTGTATTGTCGAAGGCTTTCATGGCGAGAATCACTGGGTTGTTGTAGGTTTTTTCGGGCTGTATGGCCATGTTCTGGAGGCATTCTCTCCTGACGTTTCACCTGCATCTATGGCAAGTATCCGCAGAGGATGCTTGCCATAGATGCAGGCGAAATGTCAGGAGAGAATGCCTCTAGAAAATGGCCATATAGCCCGAAAAAACCTATAACAACCCAATAGTATGCGTTTCAATTTCATGTGCCTGTGATTATTAAATGTTAAGAATGAATCCAAACGTACACATACACACACATATATATAACCATTGCTGTATGACTAAGAGATCTGATGAAACAGATTTGAGATGCCACAACTTGACTTTCTGCCTTTCTTTCTTCTTTTAATAAAAGTTGCAGATTAAATGTGCTGACTTGCAAACAGCATGTAGCGAAGCCAAGAAGACACTAAATGAGGTAAAGATTTGTTCTGTTCCCTCCTCTCACTTCTCTTCTAATAAAAGTGTGTGAACTGGAAAAAGATTGAAAAAGGTCATTTGAAATGTCTGTCTACACACAAGCAAATAACAGGAGCTTCACTGTCACTAGTTAAGGAGGCTTTAGTTGCTTAGTGGCAACTGCTCCCAGTTATCGAAGCTGAATCTCTTTGATCGAATATGTCTAGCTTGCCATATTCTGGAATTCCCTAGGCGATTTGATTGCCAGTCTTCCCTTCCTTTCTTTTTGGTTGATCCCTGAAAAATTCAATTCTTAAACTTTTCCTCTCCTTATGTGTTCATGATGTCAGCAGGGAAATTACTTCCATGTTCTTCTCTTACTGTAGTCTTGTAAATCTCTTCCCAAAGGTAAGCCTCGGTGAATTCAGTGGGACTTGCCTTTTGATAAGTGGACACAGTTTTGGAGTTTTAGTAATCTCCGAAATAACAATATATCAATCTCTGGTCTGCACTGACACTGAGTCTGATGTTCCTAGTCCATCTACTGCAAAACATCTCTACAACCCAACTTTCAGACTGAACAAAAAGGTGATTGTGATGTATAAATTCCTGGGGTTGATAGAGTGCATTGCCTTGCATTCGCTACCTTGTATTACCTGTGGCAAGCAGCTCAGTCCAAACTATGTTTGGGCTGACATCTAAGTACATTGAGACCCCCTGTATCCATGTGAAATACATTCCTGACTGGATTGTGGTTACATAAAACTGTAGTTAAGATCAAATACTATTAAATTAACTCACTTCCTGTCCCACTGATGTTTACTGGACTTACTAATTCAGCATATAATGTATCACTGAATGATAGAAATGTTTTCTGCAGAAATTAGTGTTGTGTGTTCTTCCTGTTTCATCCTCTCTAGACTTTAAGCTTCTCAACCGATATAAAGTGAGATAGGCTTTTCATGTTGCAGTGCAGCTCTGAAGACAGAATTGGCTGTAACTAAATTGTATTGTTGAAGGCTTTCATAGCTGGGATCACTGGGTTGCTGTGAGTTTTCTGGGCAGTACGGCCATGTTCCAGAAACATTATCTCCTGACATTTCACCTGCATCTATGACAGGCATCCTCAGAAGTTGTGAGGTCTGTTGGAAACTAGAAAAAATTGGGTTTATATTTATATACCTATGGAATAATGTCCAGGGTGGGAGAAAGAACTCTTGTCTGTTTGAGGGAGGTGTGACTGTTGCAATTGGCCGCCTTGATTAGCATTTAAAGGCCTTGCAGTTTCAAGGTCTGGCTACTTACTGCCTGGGTGAACCCTTTGTTGGGAGGCGATTAGCTGGCCCTGATTGTTTCTTGTCTAGATTTCCCCTGTATTTGAGTGTTGTTCTTTATTTTCTGTTTTGATTTTAGAGTTTTTTAATACTGTTAGCCAGATTTTGTTCATTTTCATGGTTTCCTCTTTTCTGTTGAAATTGTCCTCATGCTTGTGGATTTCACTGGCTTCTTTGTGGAGTCTGACATGATAGTTGTTAGAGTAGTCCAGTATTTCTGTGTTCTCAAATAATGTGCTATGTCCAGGTTGGTTCATCAGGTGCTCTGCCATCACTGACTTCTCTAGTTGAAGGAGCCTGCAGTGCCTTTCATGTTCCTTGATTCGCATTTGGGCAATGCTGCGTTTGGTGGTCCCTATGTCCACAGCTGCATGGTATATGATAGACTCCTGCAGAGGTGAGAGGATCCCTCTTGTGGACAGATAACTAAAATGTTTCAGTATTTGTCCAATGGCAAAAAATGTTTTTATGATCCATTTGATCAGAGCAGGACTTGAGAAGAAAGCATTTTGCCAAGCTGGGATAAGGTCCTAACACCAGTGTCAAAAGTTAAGTCCTCTTGTGCCAAAGTTGAATTCTCTTGGTAGATATGAGCTTTGTTGATACCTCTTTTAAGGAAAAACTGGCTATATATATAGAAGTTATAGAGTTCCTACATGAAAAGGAGGCTAGATGTGCCATTCGTTTTTAATAAACCATGCCAAGCTTAAGAGGATTTTGCTCTCAGGTTTAACTGGTTCTTTTTTAAACTTCTCCAACTGATTACAACTTGTGTTATTAATTCCATTTCTTTAGGCTAAAACTTATAGTGAAAAATTGGACAAGGAGCTGGCTGCCTTAGAAATAGTGGAATCCCAAGCAGACTCAAAGTATGTGCTTTTCACTTTCATTAATTCTCTAGTTTTGTATGTGTATGTCTGTTTTCTAGGCCAAATGTTTCCTTTCTTTTGTGTATCTGTCTCCCCTCCCATGTCATTAACATTTGTGAAACTACCCCTTAGATAGTAGCAAAGTAAAGCTGGAATACCTGAGCCCAGTTATTTTGCCTTTTGTTGGGTCATTTGAAGGGTATGTTTAATATTAATGGGAAAGTTGTATGTTTTCTTTTCCCCTCTGTATTTTTAAGTATTCATTTTTACTCCTCAAGGATTTTTAATGTTTCTTTGTTTGTTCATTTGATTTATATCCCTCCCTTCTCCCAATGGGATTCAAAGTAAATGTCTTTACTTAGTGTATTGCAGAAGCTTCGGGCGCTGGTGGCAATGAATGAGAACCTCAAAAGCCAAGAGCAAGAATTCAGAGCACACTGTAGGGTAAGTTTTAGTATGTTATTCTAAGTTGTTTCTGTGTAAAGTTCAGGAAAGTTACTATTGTGGACCACAAAGCCTGTCATGCTCCTGCCAGCTCAGGATTAGGGAAGTTGTATTTCCAAAAGGTAACTGGCTCTGGCTCTCCATCTGCACAGAGTTCCAAAAATGGGGGGCCACCACCGAGAAGGCCACCCAGGCAGATCTTAGAGCCCGCTCCGGTTCATAGGGGGAGATGTAGTCACAAAGATAGGCAGGGCCCGAACCATTTAGGACTTGGTGGGTCATAATCTGCACCTTGAGTTGAGACCGGAAACTTATTGGCAGCCAGTGGAG
Source organism: Anolis sagrei (assembly GCF_037176765.1). Taxonomy (NCBI): domain Eukaryota; kingdom Metazoa; phylum Chordata; class Lepidosauria; order Squamata; family Anolidae; genus Anolis; species Anolis sagrei. Next base: position 217,437,285 of record NC_090021.1, on the reverse strand, counting down.
TTGCTTTAATAGGGGTGTTGTATATTAGCGGTGCTTATATTTTGTAATCACTGTAAGCCTTCTGGCATCTTTAAAGCTGTCACTTCCACCTTCTCCCTTTTCCCAGATTCATTTCCATAAGAAATAAACATAAACACCATCCTAACTATAACACACAGGGAAAGGAACTCGCTACTTTGCATAATACAAAAATCTTTGCCTCTCTCCAGTGCACATGTTGTGTCTCTGCTTTTTTCTAATGCATATCTTAAGAAACACATTTCTGACTTCTATTTCTGTAAAGAGCTCATTGGTTTTTAATGAAAAGAAACAATTAATGTTTTGTCCTTGTTCTTCAAGGAAGAGATGGCACGCCTCCAGCAAAATATTGAAAGTTTGAAAGTGGAAGCATCTGAAAATGGAGAGGAGAAGGTACGCAGAGAGCACTTGCATGTGCATATTAAGTAAATCCATGACATCGTTACTTTTCTTGCCCAGTTAGTATTGTAAAACATGCTTGCAACTCCCTCATGCAGGAATTCACAGGTAACTCATCCCTGACACGTGGCTGTCCAACTTCTTTTAAAAATCTTATGAATGAGAATTCATCCTCTTCCTTGATCATCCAATCTATTATCAAACCTTATGTTACTGAAACATGGTTCCTCCTTCTAAGCAAGATCCTACAAGGCTTCTTCATGTAGGTGCCAAAAGGTCAAAAGCCAGTGTTGCCTCAGCATAAGAGAGAGAGCATGCTGAGCAGATTGCGAGTCTGTGAAACTCAAAATTGTGTTGTTTTCTTAACATGTCCATGAAACGCATATGGTGAGGATAGTAGTGGGAGAAGTGTGTTAATCCTGAAATTATTAGTGGGACAAATTGTTAAAGTAAAATGGTTTAAAGCATGCATCAGAAGGGATCTTTATTAATATAACCCATCACTATGCTCTGTTGTCTCATTGCAGGCCCAGGAGGGCAAGGGTCTTTTTTTGCCTCTGTTTTTATCTCCTACTCCCATAGGAGGGCCCTTTGGCTTAAAGAGGCAAGTCCTTTTCTGGTGCTGTGTGTGTGTATTTTCAGAAAACAAGTAAAGAGGAAATAATGTATTATATATTACTACCAACTATGTGGTACAATGTGTTGTTGAAGGCTTTGATGGCTGGAATCACTGGGTTGCTGTGAGTTTTCCAGGATGTGTGGCCATGATTCAGAAGCATTCTCTCCTGACATTTCACCCACACCTGTGGCAGGCATCCACAGAGGTTGTGCGGTCTATTGGAAACTAGGCAAGTGGGGTTAATATATCCCCCAGGCAGCAACCAGCCAAGTCTTGAAGCTGCAAAGCCATTCAGTGCTAATCAAGGTGATCAATTGCAACATTCACACTTGCCACAAAGAGTCAAGAGTTCTTTCTCCCACCCTAGACATTCCACAGATATATAAACCCCACTTGCCTAGTTTCCAACAAACCTCACAACCTCTGAGGATGCCTGCCATAGATGTGAGTGAAACATCAGGAGAGAATTCTTCTGGAACATAGCCATACTCCCTGGAAAACTCACAGCAACCTAACTATGCGGTACGTCTGCACTGGGACATTGGTTCTTAAACATGGATCCCCAGGTGTTGGGCTTCACTTCCCAGATCTGCCAGACCCATAACCACTGACCAGGATTCTGAAAGTGACTGCTCAAACACTTCTATCCGGCCAGGATTGTGAATTGCTGCATGAGGATCTTTCAACTGTTTCATGAAACTCTGGAGACATGAATAAAAAATTCAGAGACCAATGCATGAGTCCTTCAAGAACATTGCTCAGTTCAAACATGCATCCAAGGTTCCTGTTTTCTCTGCTTATAAACCACTTCCCTTTTCGTTTTCTTGTTCAGCAGTAACTGCCATTTGTTGCAGTATTGCCATGATCCAGTCCAGAATTACACCTCTTCAGACCTTGATTTTAAATTCTGATTTGGAGAAGAAGCAGCAGTGATAGTTTACAGAATTATATTGCATCGGTCTTGTGATTGTTTCATTTTTTTCCTTAAAAAAATTATTTCAAAGGAAAACATAAGCAAAACACAGAAATTTAACATGAAGATAGAAAACTATTGTAATAATTTGTTTTTATTGGGGTTTTAGTTCATAGGCATGGATCAGGAATTGAAGTGTTCTTTTAATATCTCCAATATTAGGAACCTACAAAAATTATAGACCAGCAATACAAAACTGAGAGAGAAAAATTGCAGAAGATCAGACTACTTCTGGTGAGTTAGAGTTGGGAAAGGGGCTCGCTGTACAATGTAATTTTGGTTAATGTGCGAATGTCAGCTTTTGTTGTAATGAATGTTTCAAAACATTAAATATCATTTCCAACCAGGAACAGGAAATTGTTACCTTTTGTACCAGAGGGGAAATGTGTACATTATAGCTATTGATTTAATTACCAAGGTGTTTTTAATGTCTAATTTTTGTTTTAAAATGTTTTTGTTTTGTTTTTAACTCTCTTTAGGCCCGACGCAATAGAGAAATAGCTATTTTACAACGCAAGATTGATGAGGTACCCAGTAGAGCTGAGTTAACACAGTACCAGAAGAGATTTATTGAACTTTACGGTCAGGGTATGTATATCAGACAGGAGTATATTCCTCACCGCTAAGCACTATAAAGCTGTGGAGCATGACGACTGCACCTTGCTAATGGCACTGTATTGATGGCTCTTTGCCATTCACATCAAATGCCTCTACATTCCCTTGCAGTTCAAAAGTGTGATGCTTTAGAATAATTTTGAATGTGCTTTCAGTAGGTTATGCTACCTAAGGCCCTTCCAGATAGGCCCTATATCCCAGGTTTTCTGTTTTAGACCTGATTATATGAGTCTCCACTACCAGATAATCTGGGATAAACAGAAAACTGATCTGGGATATAGGGCCTGTGTGAAAGGGCCTTTAGATACATAGTCTATATTTAGGAACTGTTTTGTAAAGCTAACTTGTTCATACCTTGAAAACAGATCTGGCCATGGTGCCACAAACTTTGATTGCATCCTATTTGGATTACTGCAACGTAGTCTATGTAGAGTGAGTATTGGAACATTTTTTGGAAACCATAGTGGATCCAAGAGGCTGTGATTGGCTACAAGGAATGCATAATCCTGCCCTTGAGTTGAAACAGCTTTACTGTTTAATGTTTCTTTCCGAGTACAATTCGAAGGGTTGGTTGTTGCCTATGGAGACTTGAAATGCAAACCCTTTAACGTTTTTGACACCTATGTTGCTGTCTCGTAAACTGTTGGTCCTGACCTCAAATTGGGTCCCCTTAGATGAAAGTTGGGATTCTGAAAAATTTGGCAATAGTAAAAGTTTTATGAACATCACTTTGTGGCTGGTTTAGACATTTACGTAAATCTTGTCATGCAGCGTTTACAGTGGACTCTGCAAAAGATGCATCAGCTTCATAAAAAGGAAAGCCAGCTTGTTCAGCAAACTTTGCAGATGCTGATTTTGTTATCAGTGAATGTTTGATTTTTATATCTATCTCTATCCTGCAAAAAAATTATCAGGCCCAAAGGGGTGGCAAGCGGAAAAGTTTAAGTAGCTGTTACCAAGGTATACAGGAATTGTTGGCTATGAGCATGAATTTTTAAAATCATGAAGTGTGGAAAGTTGTTTGGATTTGTCTTAAAGCCTTAAGTTGAAAGTGGAGAAGCATTGGCCTTCCAGATGGTTTTGAACTAGAATTCCCATACCACCTTACAATTAGTCATGCAGGCAGTAGATTTCTGAAATTTGGAAGTCCGAAATATCTGCAGAGCCTTATGTTGTCCACCTGGCTTACATTTTGGGGATTCAAAACTTTGCTTATTTCAAGTCAGTGTGTCAAATATTTTGGAGTGTAAAACCACTTATCATTTGTAGAGCATAAATTGCATTACTATAGCAGTTTTAATTTCATATTTCTGGGCATATTTTTTCTCTCCTTTGCCCACATACCTTAGTCCACTTCCTACCAGTTTGTTTCTCTTCATTATACAAGTTTCTATCAGTTTCCCATGAGTAAAAGTAATAGGTTGAAAAAGTGGGATATAGACCTAAAAAAAGCCATGGGAATCTAAAGATTTTTTTTAAAAAAATTGCATGTGTTTGAAAGGTCCTAAAAACAAGCAGTAATAATTTTGATAACAAGCTGACTACAGAATAGTCCTGCAGGATCTCCAAATGCCTCGAGAAAGGTTCTCTCAGACTTAAAAAAAACGGTGACATTTATATTTGTGGTTTTTCCACTTTTATGGAGATCCTGTGTTTCTGATCCTTGCAAATGAGAAGGGATATTGACTAGCATGTAACAGGTCAAAAGCACTATGAAAAGTCCCTTCAGCCATGTTAAAATGCCTTTCACAGAAGTCCAGACTTCAAAGGTCTTTATAGAAATCAAGAGAGGGAGGACCATCCTAGCCTTTTTTGGAAGAGAATTCCAGAATCTGGAGAATTAATGCAGTTTGACACCACTTTAACTGCTATGACTCAGTGCTATAGCTTAATGGGAATTGTAGCTTAATGTGGCACCAGCACTCTTTAAAAGGGGAGACTAATAACATTGTAAAACTGCCAGTCACAGAATTCCCTAGCATTAAGCCATGGTAGTGAAAGTGGTGTCAAACTGCTTTATTTCCAGGTGTAGATGCATCCTGAGAAACAGCCACTGAGAAAAGTCCCTCTCAGAACATTGACCTTTCAGAATCTGAGTAGGCTCAAATGAGAGAATGCAATATTTCAAAATCTTGGTTGTCATTTTTTTTAAAAAATCACAACATTTGTTTGAATGCCCATCATTCCAGCCTGAACATTTTGTTAGTTGTTGTTGTATACAGTAGTAATTGGTCCTTTTTTATTGACCCCCCCCCCCCTCAAATCTGTGGGTATGCACTTGCATGCACATGCTGATGCTGCATTGGCAGCCAAAAGAAGAATAATATATGAGCTTTATCATTCTGCCTCTTTGGGTTTTTCAGTCCCTTTAATGGCTGTAAAGAGTGCTCTGTGTCAGAAAGTGTATTACCTCTCTTTAGACTGGAACCACCACCGTATCACAACCCTAGCCATGCTTAATGTAGTGAATTGATGATTTAGGAGGATTCTAGCTTTCCCCCCCTCCACCTGATCTATGCTAAACGAGCATTGCAAATCATTTAGAATAACCCTTTTTGCTTTACAAGCAGAGATTCTGTCGCCTCCAATAAATTTATGAGGGCTACAATTCACAGCATGTTGATTTTATGTTAAGATATATTACTGGCTCTTGTAGGTTGTCTGAGTGCTTGGGAGTGTATTTTCCCCTGCTTTAACATTTTTATAACAGGTTGAAAACTTCAAAGAGTCTTGACAAAAATTGCATTTGCTGTGTTTTGGCTGGGATCCAAGGAGGCTCATTCATTACTTCCCTACAACTGAAGGATGTTTGCCCTTTGTCCCCCATTCACACAGATTGCCAGCCCAGGGGCTCCCCCAAATCTCAGGAATGATTCTACAAGAAGAGCAGGACTAGGACCTATATGTGGGGAGACAAGTCAAAAATCATTATGCGTACCTAGAAAACCTGGTTCTTACCTATTATATTTAAGTCAAGATTTCTTTGTCCATAGTTCACAAAAGAAGGGTGGAATATAAATAAAATCCAATGCTGGGAGAAATAAGAGTTGTAAATTATTAGAGTAGTGCGCGGAATTTGTTTCTTTCGTTTCTTCCATTTTTTCGGGAACACGAAAGAGGAAGCATCCTCCGCACATGAAAATAAGCTCGACACAAAAGTAAGCTGGAGACAATCCAAGCCTGCTTTCACCTGCAGTTGAGCACCTCCCAAAACTTGCCTTGCCTCCTTGCCTTGGAAAGTGTGTGTGTGACATGACGTGCAGGGCACGTGTGCCTGCCAATACCTGCAGCTGAGTGCCTCTTACTCTAGAGTAAGAGCGTTCGGCTATATACACTGGCAGGCACACTTATTTTCTGGGCCTGCACGCCATGCCAGAAGGAGAGTGCTTGTGTGGCATGGCATGCCGGCCCAGAAAGTGTGTGCACCTGCCACTGCCTGCAGCCAAGCGCCTCCTCTAAACATCAGGTAAGAGCCTCCTTAAAGCACATGCCAGGAAGGGGAGCCTGGGTGGGACCCCTCCCCCCAATGGTCCAATAGAAAACAGATCTTTCGGCGCCCCAAACTGAAAACAGATATCTGCCGTCCTGATTTCGGGAGGCTCCCAAAAAAATGGATCGAGGGCCCCAACTGAAAGCCAGGACATGAAACAGGTCAAGGTTTACCCTGAATGCATAACTCTATGAATTATAGGTTTTTAGTCGTAATCCACATCTCACCAATATCATAGCTAGTTTTGTGAAGAATGCAGTTTTGTGAGCATGCAGTCCAGCTCCAGGTTTTCCATCCCAAATATAATGAGTCTTTTAAGGACAGGATTTCATGTTTGGTGTTGAACCATTTGGCCATTTAGATGTTGGAATGCAACTCCCAGTGACCCTAGCCAACCCAGCCAATGGGAGTTTCAGGCCACCAACATCTGGAGGGCTAGCTAGCTCTCTACTCGTATTACAATGTTCAAGTTGGCTGATTCATTTCATTATTCAGTTCCTTTAATAATATTGATATCAAGTTGTATTGTAAATTACCCGTGGAACGGGTAGGATATCAGTTCTAAAATCAAAATACCATTTTTTGAGATTAGATTTTGACATTGTGAAAGCCAAAGGGTATACACAGGACATTACTTGGTAAGAAGTAGTGTTGATGAATGAGCCAGTTTTCAAAAAAGAAGGATACTGTACCTGTAACCTTAATTGTAGCAGACAAGTTTCTGTTGTAGTGAATAAAGATTTTGCTCTCAAAATTTGTCAGATCCTCAATTAATCTGGTTTTCAGTCAACATTCCAGCCCAGAAATATTTTTATTTCAGTCGTTTACAAACCAGGAATCACATTCATTTAGAATAAGCTGTTTACATTTGCTGTGTTCTGTGATGTATGTGTATGTATAAATATAAATATAGTAATACTATAAAAATAAGTTGCTGTGCTCAACTGTTTGCAGTATCAACCACTCACAAGGAAACGAAGCAGTTCTTTACCCTGTATAATACCCTGGATGATAAGAAGGTATATTTGGAAAAAGAGGTGAGCTGCTTTTCCAGTATCTGAGTTTGAACCTAAAGCAAATCTTTCTGATGTTATAGCTTGCTACATGTTTGTTGTTGACAGCTGAGCAGGGATCTGAATCCTGGTCTCCCCAAGTGCTAGACCAACACGGAAAATATTATGCTAGCTCTTTATATTATTATTTTTATTAACATATCCCATTTTTCTGTCTCCACAAAGGAGACTCAAAGTGGCTATCTGTTTACCTTGAAGCAAGTCCCATTGTACTCAAATCTGCATCTCAGTAGATGTGCCTAAAGTAACTAATACTATGCCCCATACTAAAGGTAAAGTTTTCCCCTGACATGAATCTAGTTGTGTCTGACTCTGGGGAGTGGTGTTCATTTCCATTTCTAAGCTGATGAGCCAGCATTGTCCATAGACACCTCCAAGGTCATGTGGCCAGCATGACTGCATGGAGCGCTGTTACCTTCCCATAGAAGCAGTACCTATTGATCTACTCACATTTGCATGTTTCTGAACTGCTAGGTTGACAAAAGCTGGACCCAATAGTGGGAGCTCACCATGCTCCCCGATTCAAACTGCCAACCTTTCGGTCAGCAAATTCAGCAGCTCAGTGGTTTAATCAACTGAGCCACCAGGGGGTCTGCCCCATACTACAGCATACCATAAATTCTGTATTGACTTGATATTAATATTGAAATACTGTAATTAAAAGGAAAGACAAACCTAATGGAATACAGTTTTACTGTGTTATACAAACAACTTTTAAACAATTTAAATTATTATTCCATTGACTTTTTTGCTGGTTGTTTGACAGTTCCAGTTGCTTGAGTACTGGTTAACTGAGAATCTACTGTATTATGTTTGCTTTGAGCTTTTTGAGTTTTTCAAGCTGTTTGATTAAATGGGAAAAAACTGCACTTATTGTTCTACAAATGCATTCTGTATAAATATTCAGTAGAATTCTTAAATCTTGTGTCTTGAAAAGAAAAAAGTTAGTAGACATACATTCTTAGATTATGTTGCAGTATAAATTTGGCTATCATTTCCTAATCAATGCCACCCAGTGGTTTTTGGATACTTTTAGAAAACCGATCTAATAAGTGACTCTTTTTCATTGCAATTTGATGATGGTAAATAAGTGTGACTATGTTATCAAACACTAGAAAAAAAAGAAATCAATATAACCTTGAAAACTTTCGGAGGAGTCATTTTATACCAGTCCTAAAGCAATGAATACCTTAGTAATGCAAACTATGTATAGTCATGTGTATTAGCCAGGTTCCTTAACAAGTACTAAAACTTGAAGAATTTTATATTTTTACAAAGGAAAGTATGTAACAATCAATTCTTCTTTATTTTACAGGTTAACTTGTTGAATTCAATTCATGACAATTTCCAACAGTAAGTTGTTTTTCTCTTTTTCTATGAAGCGTCTATCCTTACGTCACAGCTTAGCCATGTCACTTCTTTATGTCTTTAGGAAACAGTTGTGTGAATTTAAAATACTGTGTTGTGTGTGAATTTAAAATACTGTTATATAAGCCAAGTATTTTGTACTATGAATGACATTCTTGGCTCTTAAATTATTTATGTAATTTTTTCCTCCCCCCCCCCCCCCCCCCACTTCGTAGCACGGTGACATTATCATGCTGCTTGCAGTTTTCAGTTCTGTGTTTGGTACACAAAGGCAAGTCTGAATTAAATATAAATAGACTTTGCTCAAAATTTGGACTCGCTGAGTCCAAATTTGAAATGCATGCATTCTGCCTTTTGACTTTTTGGGGGACACCATCTCTTCTTGTCTCAGAAACTAACCTTCTCTAAACTTGGGGGCATCTTTCTCAAGGACCCAAACATTGCTTCAACATAGAGGCCTATGTAAACATATTTAGAAGTTTACTTCATTGAAGGGAGCAGGACTAGTTTTTGAATGTATAGGGTAGTGTTGCTAGTTAATTCTAACACCTATGTTTTAAGGAGGGCAACCTGCATCCTAGAAATCATCTGGAAAGTCTGTTCATTATCGACCAAGATTTCCAATGTTTAATGAGCTGTTTCTTAAATAACGGGTAGACTTGGCAGATAATTGCACAGGAGAGTAGATGGGAATCTTTCCTTCCCTTAGTAACCTCGTTAAACTGTTAATTGAAGAAGGAAAAGACACTGGTTAAATCTAATGCTCTCCATCTTCCCCTGCCTCCAGCGCCCATCATTTTGGTCTATGTCTGTCAGTCATTTGCAAGCAAAATTTGATCTCCAAGGTATCCATTGCAGCTTAAAAACTTCACGTGTGAATGTTTCTTCCTTGCTTAGTGTTCTCTTTTGGTGCCCATTCTTTCAGAGCCATGGCTTCTTCTGGTGCTCGAGATCAGTTTCTCCGGCAGATGGAGCAGATTGTAGAAGGGATTAAACAGAATCGGATGAAGGTTAGTTAGCCACCTTGAGTCCCTACGAGGAACAAGACCGGGTATAAATAAAGTTAACAATAATAATAATAATAATAATAATAATAATAATAATCTAATTTCATGTTTTCTCTTTGCATAAAAAGGAGGAAGGTTCAGGGGGGAGGGAGGTTGATAAAGTTTATTTAAACACTTCAATACTGTCCATAAATTTGTAGAATAATGTTCAGTTTTATTGATCATCATTACAGAAACAGTGCAGTTTCTGCTGAGTGACAAAAATGACCATGTAACTTACAAAGTAGGCCTTTTTGCTTGCTCTGCAAAAAAGATCAGAAAGACAGTGTTAGATAAAATTGCTATCAACTGCCAAGGAGACTCTAAGGGTTAACTGGATCCTCTCCTAAAATGTACTTTAATTATTATTAACTTCCATTGTTTTTGCTGTGGTAGTAAATTATGGTTTCTGTTTAGCATCTTTGGTGCCTATACTCTGAGGGTACTATCGTGCTCATGTGGTGCTTTTTGTCATGACCTTGGGCCTGTACAATAAACTATTTTTATTGATTATTGATCATCTAGTACAGTGGTTCCCAACCTTTTTTTTGACCAGGGACCACTCTCCCAACATTAGTACCAAAAGGGTTACAAATCAATTTTTGGTCAACTTTAGATTCAGTTTGGTTATTTGGGGTGATGATTCAGAACATTGCAATGGATAAACCACATCAGCAATAGTTTCTGATACAGACCATATGTCATCCAGTTGTTGCCATCTGCTTGCCCACAGAAAACCATATTTAATGATCTAGAGCTGATGTGGTAGTAGTAATCTTTTGTGTGTAGTCAGCCTCTCCCCCTCCTGACATCCCTGTTGCCTCGGCACTATAAGAGGGTTTCACGAGACCAGTCTCTCTTGTTGCTGTGTGGTTTGGAGGCAACACTGTAGTAATGGTGAGGCCGGGACCATATTTTTGTTCTTGCAGACCACTGATGGTCTACAGACCACAGGTTAAGAACCACTGACCTTGTAGATGCTTTTTGTTCCTTTTACTTTTGCACAATATGAACGTAACACAAGATTCTGGCCATTCAAATAGGACTAGATTGTTAGAACAACTGGCTGGCCATACTTCCAAAGAGAAATCTTTCATAAACCTACCAGGAGATGCTGCAATTAAAGCTGGTTCATATTGAATCAGACCCTTAAAGAGCTCGTTTGTTTATTAATGTAAAATCTGGTATTTGCTCCAAGAGGAAGGGGTCTCCCGCCCAAAAACCATCCAGGCATGACCCCTCTTAAAAGGTTTACAAGAAGAAATGCCAAGTTACTATGAATCTATGTGAATATTACAGTAATCTACTGAATACAGCAATAAGTAGTTGCCTACCTACATAACAAGTATGTTAGAAGTAATTCACATGTGCATTCTCATACCTGGAAACAGATGTTTTGGTGTGCATCACCCACATGTTCTCTTGCTAAATCACATGTGCAATCCTTTTCCTAAATATTTTCATTGTCAAATATTCTGTCAAATTTCTCGTTTAGCTGCTTGCCATTCACATTTTGTCCCTTTGAGAAAGTAATTTGTGATCCTATCTGAGATATTTGGAGGTAACTGTACTGCAATAATATCTTGACTCTTGGGTTTTCTTTTTCAACAGATGGAAAAGAAGAAGCAAGAAAACAAAATGAGGAGGGACCAATTAAATGACGAATATCTGGAGTTACTAGAGAAACAGAGGCTTTACTTTAAAACAGTGAAAGAATTTAAAGAGGTAAAAGGGAGAAGAGGGCATAGGAGTCTGGAGATGGTAGAACATTTGGATTCTATTATTAATAGAGTTCTTCTAATTAATAATGGGGCTGTGTGGTGATGGTTGGGGTGTGGAGGGACAGGTGTGTTGTTTTGGTCATGTGTGCTGGGGAAGGCATTTAATTTAATTGTGCGATACTATCATGATAATAAAGCTGTTCTATTCTAATGGAGAGATTCTGTTCCAAATATTATGCCATCCTCCACATTGTGCCTGATAGTTTAATAGGCAGGATTTTGAGAAGTGCCCTCATTCCTCCCTCTTCCTACATTTTGAGCATTTAGGTATGTTGTAAATTGATAGAAACACTTAATTGTTGAAAGTGGTAGGTATGACCTGGGTATGTGTACTTTACTACTTAAGCAACCCCTCGTAGCCCGAGGCTGATAGTGCTCCAAATGTAGTGTCTTGGCAGTGGGTCCGCAGGTGGCTGTGGAGCCCTATTCTTGATCCACATGTTCTCTCACAGTGAGGACATCAGTTTCCAGGTCGAAGGCAGTCCCATTCAAGGTTGGCGTGATGCGTCTTCCTCTTGGCACATTTCTTTTGTTTTCCATTCGTGCCTCTTCGAATTCTGCAGCACTGCTGGTCACAGCTAACCTCCAGTTAGAGCGCTCAAGGGTCAGAGCTTCCCAATTCTTGTTGTCTATGCCACAGTTTTTAAGGTTGGCTTTAAGCCCATCTTTAAATCTCTTTTCATGTCCACCAACATTAAATTTCACAATCTTGAGTTAGGAGGATAGTAACTGCTTTGGTATGGCCTGGGTGTGTGTGTGGGGAGGGGGGGGGGTATTCAGTCTGCATTACACTCAATGAGGGTTATGTCCCTAAAGCAGGCATGGGCAATCTTTGGCCCTCCAGGCGTTTTGGACTTCAGCTCCCACAATTCCTAACAGCTAGTAGGAACACCGGGAGGGCCGAAGTTTGCCCATGCCTGCTCTGTAGTAATACAAATGTTTATGCTGTTAGTATCATTTTGTAACATAGACAACATTGTTTTTCACTGTTTGTTTCTGTTAACAGGAATGCCGCAAAAATGAAATTCTTCTATCCAAACTGAAAGCCAGGAGTTCTTGAAGGACATCAGACAATGATTCATTTGTAAAATTGAATGTATAATTTTCTGCATATTTTTGCAGTTTGATCCATGCAGTAACTAAAGTGATTTGTTTTAAAGAAAGAATTCCTTTGAGCAATGTTACCTTATATGATTTCTTATGTGTTATAAACATCATACATACATACATGTATACATATGAGAGATAGACACACCAGAGTGACATTCTTTTATATTTCACCGAAACTTTGCACTAGTTAACATTTCAGGAAAAATACATATGGTTTGAAAAATGTGTATAATGTCTTAAACTGTAAAAAAAAATTCAAGACACATTGTACAAAAAGCTCAAACTTTTCCAACAGTTTGTCATTACAAAGGATTTTAAAGACCTCTCCGCCAGTATCTGATTCATGAGAAACAAGATACTTTATGATCACTTTGTTTCATGTCTTCAGCATTAATTGGGGAAAATTTTCAGACAATAAAAAACTGAATATTTTGTCCAAAAATTATGAGCACCAAAATTGAATTTTGCCTCTTTTCCTTCTGAATTAGAATTTGAGCATCTAGAAGCCTGTATAGCAGTTCCTTCACAATAAGCTACATTCAGAACTTTAAATGCCTTTAAGTTCAAAGGGAAACTTGTACAGATGAGCTGAAGAAAATTGGCAGTGTATTCCAGTTTAGGAACCTGTGGTAGATGGATTTAAGAAAAGAAAACTCTTAATACAATCAGTGTTGCTTCAGAAGCTGGCAGTGAGACTGTTTTTTTAATGGGTAGGAATGGGGTTCATAATTTTTTTTTCTGTGTCTGGAGTGACTTGAGAAACTGCAAGTCGCCTCTTGTGTGAGGGAATTGGCCATCTGCAAGGAGATAGCCCAGGGGATGCCCAGATGTTTGATGTTTTACCATCCTTGTGGGAGACTTCTCTCATGTCCCCACGTGGGGAGCTAAAGCTGACAGAGGGAGCTCAACCCGCTCTCCTCGGATTCAGACAGAGGACCTGTCAGTCAGGAGTCCTGCCTATGCAAGGGTTTAACCCATTGCGCCACCAGAGGTTCATAATACATTTGCTTGACAAAAATCATAAAGATCTGATTTTTCCCATTGTTTCACATAAACAGTTACATTTTTTGCTCCAAGGGCCAAATGATACCAAATGGAAACTACAATGCCATGTGAACTAGCCGAGTCAGCACTTCTCACAGATTTATTTGCAGTTTACTGTCGAACACAACATTTTGAAGAAATTTGGTGGACCAAAGGGGAGATTCATTGGAGGGATGATCTGTTTTTACTTCCCCTTGTGGCTATTCTCATGTCCTGTTTTGGACCATGTTCTCACCACAACTGAGCTGTAGGAGAGTTACTAGTGTACTGGATTTCAAATTAGGTGGGCAAAGATGCTGACTATAAGAAAAAAAGGGAATTTTAAGCTAATTGTACTTTACTGTACACTCCATTGGGACCCTTCTTTCTCCACCTCATTGTGGCACTATATGGTCTCGCTTGCTGATTCACCATAAATTTTTATATACTTCCCACCCATTTCTTTAACTACATTTTTGGTTCAAAGGTAGTATCTTGATTTTATTATGGCAAGGTTGTAACAACTCCTGAGCCTGAAGCATTTTTCTTTGTGTCTTATTTCTCCACCTGGGTAATGTTTCTGTCAAAGATCAAAATATACGCAACGTAATTTTAGTGTTACAGGAAAATTAGATGAAATGGCACTGCAGGACTTGCTCCAATACAATGGGCAAGAACTAGGAAAAGGTATTGAAACTGTTCAGGCCTGACTAATGTCGGTTGCCCATCCTCAACTTTGTTCAATAACCCGACTATCAAGAAACAAACAGAATTATTCACACTTCCACTGAAGTGAGAAATTTAGATGCATTTCATGCACCTTTGTCTCGTCTCAGATGTACCATTTGTAGAGAGCTAGCTGTGTTTTCACCATTGATTTTTCAGCCTTTGTGCAAACTTCGCAATGGATAATGAACCTTTTAGTATGTAGGAGGGTAGCTGCTTCAAAGAGGCTAAGTGTCAGCAAAAAGCAACTATCAGTCACCAGGATGGATGATACTGTCTCTTCCTATACCTGAGAAACTCTGGGATGTAAGAGGGAATATCGGGATGTGCAGAGGCATCTCTTAACACTGCAAGCCTGGAAAACAGGATGACTTATTTATTTATTTATTTATTTATTGCATTTATTGACCGCCCCTCTCAGCCCGGGGGCGACTCGGGGCGGTGAACAACAACAAAAAGACAGTGTACAGTGATAATGACAATACAAACCAGACAAATACAACATAACATATACTTATGCTAAAAATCCGCTTCGTCAGGTCCTGGGGTCATAGCCAAAATTCATAATCCTAGTTCATTCCTATGTCATTTCAGAACACTCAATTGAAGGCCTGCTCGAAGAGCCATGTCTTCAGGCCCCTACGAAAGGCCATCAAGGAGGGCGCCTGTCTAACTTCAGCAGGGAGGGTGTTCCACAGCCGGGGGGCCACCACCGAGAAGGCCCGCTCCCTCGTCCCCGCCAGACGTGCCTGTGAGGCAGGCGGGACCGAGAGAAGGGCCTCCCCGGATGATCTCAAGGCCCTCGTGGGCTCGTAGGCCGAGATGCGGTCTGCAAGGTATTTTGGGCCGGAACCGTTTAGGGCTTTGTAGGATAACACCAGCACCTTAAATTGGGCCCGGTAGCGAATCGGCAGCCAGTGGAGCTGGGACAGCAGGGGCGTTGTACGCTCTCTGTGTCCTGCTCCCGTTAACAACATGGCTGCCGCGCGTTGGACTAGCTGAAGCTTCCGGGCCGTCTTCAAGGGCAGCCCCACGTAGAGAGCGTTACAGTAGTCGAGGCGGGATGTGACCAAAGCGTGTACCACCGTGGCCAAGTCAGACTTCCCAAGATACGGGCGCAGCTGGCGCACGAGCCGAAGCTGTGCAAATGCTCCCCTGGTCACCGCTGAAACCTGAGGCTCCAGGCTCAGCGATGAGTCCAGGGTCACACCCAAGCTGCGAACCTGCGCCTTCAAGGGGAGTGCGACCCCGTCCAGCACAGGCTGTAACCCTATACCCTGTTCGGCCTTGCGACTGACCAGGAGTACCTCTGTCTTGTCTGGATTTAGTTTCAGTTTGTTCACCCTCATCCAGACCATTACAGCGGCCAGGCACCGGTTCAGGACTTCGACGGCCTCCTTAGTAGCAGGTGGGAAGGAGTGACAGAGTTGGACGTCATCTGCGTACAGGTGACACCGCACCCCGAAACTCCGGATGATCTCACCCAGCGGCTTCATGTAGATGTTAAACAGCAAGGGGGACAAGATGGAACCCTGAGGAACGCCACAAGTCAACGGCTGTGGCGTTGAACAGGAGTCCCCCAGTAACACCTTCTGAGTGCGACCCTCCAGAAATGACCGGAGCCACTGCAGAGCAGTGCCCCCGAGACCCATCTCTGCAAGGCGCCCCAGAAGAATACCGTGGTCGACGGTATCGAAGGCCGCTGAGAGGTCCAGGAGCACCAACAGGGACACACTCCCCCTGTCTAGCTCCCGGCGCAGATCATCCACTAAGGCGACCAAGACCGTCTCGGTACCATGTCCCGGTCTGAAGCCAGACTGTGCCGGATCCAGATAATCCGTGTCTCTCAAGAATACCTGGAGTTGTGAGGCCACCACGCTTTCCATGACTTTGCCCAAGAAGGGAAGATTGGAAACAGGCCGAAAGTTGTCCAATTTAGTGGGGTCAAGTGATGGTTTCTTCAACAGCGGCTTTATAATAGCCTGTTTTAGGCTCGCTGGAATCTTGCCTTCCCGAAGGGAGGCATTAACCACCACCGTTACCCACTCGGCCAATCCCCCTCTGGCCTCCTTTAGAAGCCAGGATGGGCAGGGGTCTAGGATGGACGTGGTGGGTCTCATTCCTCCAAGTATCTTGTCCACATCCTCGGGTTTCACAAACTGAAAAGAATCCAACAAAATCGGACAAGCAGGTGCTTGTGTCACATCCACAGAGACTGCATCTAATGTGGCATCCAGCCCAGAGCGGATCAAAGCGACTTTGTCTGCGAAGAACCGAGCAAATGCTTCACAGCGCGCTGCCGAGTTGTCAGGGCTCCCACCTGAGATAGGGGGAGTTAAAAGACCTCTGACAACTCGGAACAACTCCGCCGGACGGTTTTTTGCAGACGCAATAGTGGCTGCAAAGAAAGTTTTCTTTGCAGCCTTTATTGCCGCGGCATATGTCCTCAAAAAGGACACAAACCGTGTTCGGTTTGGCTCGCTTGGGTCCGAGCGCCACACGCTCTCTAGAACCCTCTTCCTTCGCTTCATCGCTGCCAGCTCCTCAGTAAACCAAGGGGCTGGTTTAGCTCGGTTACTTGAGAGGGGACGTTCCGGAGCGATCATGTCAATAGCCCTGGTCATCTCCCCATTCCAGAGAGCGACCAAGGCCTCGACATGATCACCTACCGCGGTGGCGGGAAACTCCCCAAGAGCCGTCAGGAATCCAGCCGGATCCATTAGTCTCCTGGGGCGGACCATCTTAATGGGTCCTCCACCCTTGCAGAGGTTAGGGGGCGCAGTGAGCCTAAATCTAATCAGGAAATGGTCGGTCCATGGCAACGGAGAGATGGACAACTCCTCCACACCGCCACCCTGCTCCCATCCCTGGCAGAAAACCAAGTCCAATGTGTGTCCAGCACTGTGGGTGGGGCCAGTTATTTGTTGGGACAGCCCCATGGTTGCCATGGCGGACATGAAGTCCTGAGCCGCACCTGTGAGGGCTGCCTCGGCGTGGATGTTGAAGTCCCCCAGCACAAGGAGCCGTTGGGACTCCACCGCCAGGCTCGAGACCACCCCCGCTAGCTCAGGTAGGGAGACTGTAGTGCAGCGAGGTGGACGGTACACTAGCAGAATCCCTATTCTGTCCCGGTCTCCCACCCTCAGGTAGACCGATTCAAAGTTTGTGGTCTGCGGGATGGGGCTCCTGGTTAGATGGATGGTCTCTCTATAGACCACTGCGACCCCGCCTCCCCGTCCTCCGGCTCTTGGTTGGTGTTGCACGGAGAAACCTGGAGGACAAAGCTGGGAGAGATTTACGCCCCCCGCTTCATCCAACCAGGTCTCCGTGATGCACGCCAGGTCTGCCCGCTCCTCCAGGATTAAATCCTGGATCCAAGATGTCTTTCCGTTGACAGACCTGGCGTTCAACAACACCACCTTCAAGCCGGAGGGCCCGCTCACCTGGTTACACCAAGGTACCTTAGGAGACCTATTGGGAATAGTTAATTTGGAAAAGCGGTCCGAATTAGGCCGAATTCGGGGTCTCCTTCTCCCGCATCTCCTCCTTCCCACCACGACCTCTATGGGGGCCCCTCGGCTAGTGGAACACCTCCCCCCCTCCATGCCGCAGTCTACGTTTGTTATTAGATTTATTGGTTCTTGCCAGCCACCCCCCTCCCCCCCCTCCCCCCTCCCCACCACACCCTCAATCACCGGCTCCAGGCCACCTTCTCTTCTGCCCCCTCCGCTACACCAAAGCAATAGAAACAATACACAAAGGGGGGCAGGGGACCACATGGGTAGCAGCAATACAGATGATAATCGATGTTCCGACTGCTTCCACAGATCAGTTCTTAAAGTGCTTTGCTTTCAGGAGCAGACTGTTGGAGAGTATAAATGAACGTAAATTACTTAGCAGCAACACACATTCAAGGCACATTAATAAGTGCTAGATCTAAAGTGCTCTACTAGTGATATAAAGTGCGGCACAGAGGGACAGGGAAGGGGCGAAAGTGCTGGTGCAGTCTAGCAGCGGATGGCAGGCGCCTAAGTGCTCTAATATGTTCTTATCACAATAATAACAGATGGCAATGATAGCTACCAGGAAAGTGCTAGTTGATGATCTATGACTAACCCCTTATGGGCGATAGTGATGGTAGTTCGTTAAGTATTGCTATGACCCCAGTATGACTCTGGACGGTTTGAAACCAGCGGATAGGCTTCCGGAGTTGATAACTCGGGGGTGGGGCAGCACAGATGGTCAAGCACACTCTTGCTCAGTAAAATAGCAGCGGAGAAACCAGCATAAAGATCTACACAGGGTCCACAGCGGTCTACACAGAATGGTCTACACAAGATCCACAAGGCGGGCTCCACAAGATGGATTGGCTACGCAGCCGTGGCTGTGGCCAGGCTCGGGCGACACTCAGTGAGATCGAATTGGCCCAAAAGGTAGAACGGCTCGATGTCCCAGCACCCCTGGTCAACAATGACCAGACCAAGGGCAGGCAGCACGGGATCCCAGCCTCTGTGCCGGCAGGTGGGCTCGCCCGAAGATGGAAAAGTGGGGCGGCCTCGGTCGGTGATGGAAGGCTCGGTGGAAACTGCAAGCTCAGAGAGGAAACTCGCCTGAGATGGAGGGAGGGGGCGAGCTCGTCTGCTGAAAGAGCGGGCCGGCGGTCCAGCAGCCCAGCAGCAGCCCTGCAGCAGCCCGTTGATGGCTATCCACCGACCGCGGTTGCGGAGGCCAGGGAGCGCCCAGCCCCCCCACCCAGCGGCCGGTAGCGGTCTGGCAGCAGCAGCTCAGCGGCGGCTCGCCATCCGGCTTCCCGCTCCGTTCCGGCTATCTGCTGCGGCGGCGGCGATGGTCTGGCGGCCCAGGGAGGCCAGGCAGCACTCGGCCCCCCTTCCGACCAGGCAACACTCGGCGGCGGCGGTTTGGCGGCCCAGGGAGGCCAGGCAGCACTCGGCCTCCCCTCCAGCCAGCAGCCCTCGACGGTGGCGGTGGCGGCGGTGGCTTGGCGGCCCAGGGGGCCAGGCAGTATTCGGCCTCCCCTCCGGCCAGCAGCACTCGGCGGCGGCAGCGGCGGCGGTAGCGGTGGTCCAGCGGCCCAGGGAGGCCGGGCAGCGCTCGGCGGCGGCGGCGGCGGCGGTTTGGCGTCCCAGGGGGGGTCAGGCAACACTCGGCCCCCCTTCCCGCCAGCAGCACTCGGTGGCGGCCGCGGCGGCGGTGGTCCAGCGGCCCAGGGAGGCCTGGCCGCGCAGCGGCAGCGGCGGCGGCGGCGGCGGTTTGGCGTCCCAGGGAGGCCAGGCAGCACTCGGCCCCCCTTCCAGCCAGGTGGCTCTCGGCCGCGATGGATGCCGATAGCCCAGCTGCAGCCAGGCGTCCCTCTTTCAACGCCGCCCTCCTTCAGCGACCCGGCGGCTCAAATGGCTCCCCGCCGATCCTCTTACCATCCACCGTGGCGGCGGGGGGGGGCAGGGGCCAAACAGCAGCGACGGTGGCAGTCCCAGCCCCAGATCTCCGCTGCGAAGCAAGAAGGCCGCGGTGAGCAAGAAGGCCGCGGTAAGATGGCGGCGGGTGTTTCTTCTTCTTCTCTGCCTTCGTCTCTGTCTCTGTCTCCCCGATTTCTCGCTTACACGGCCTCTTTCCCGATCTTCTGCCCCTCTATCGGGGGCTTGAGGCCTGGGGTTTTCTGTCCCCCCGGTTAAAGATGTTGAAACAGGGGGGGGGCTCCGGATTCCCCCAGATTAGGATTTTTGGCTGAGCAGTACAGCGTTTGCCGCCAGCCACCATACCGGAACCGGAAGCTCCTCCTCTACTTCCTCTACTTGAAGAATTCTGAATGAGTCTTACAGTTCTCAAATGGTTTCACCTTAGATGTGTGAAATATTCATGGTGGCCACATCATTTTTGCCAGTCAAGGACTACTGATCTTTCCCCTTAACTCTGTGAAATTTATGAAATTTACCAAAGTGTTTACTTTCCTAGTTCCCGTTCTAAAAATTGGATTTAAACCCAAGTGGTGTTCCATTTGTATATAATTTACTTTTTAACACATCTGAGGTAATGATGAGGGTCATTGTGGTGTATTATTTTGCTGGTTTGATTCCTTGCTCAGTGATATAAAACTCTGGGAAAGTCACTCTTTCTCAGCCTTAGAAGAAGGCAACCACTACTTTCAATAAAACTTGCCAAGAAAGCCCTGTGATATTATCACCATAACTCAAAGCCATCTTGAAGTTGTTTTATAAGGAATGTAGAAATGCATCTACAGCTTGACAAAGGTAATGGGCATATTATGTACTACAAATGCCTAAAGAATTGTTTCCAAATCAGGAGCGACTTGAGAAACTGCATTAAACCCTTGTACTTGCAGAACTGCTGACAGAAAGGTCAGCAGTTCAAATTTGGAGGGAACATGTTGAGCTCCCCCTGTCAGCTCCAGCTCCCCATGGAGGGACATGAGAGAAGCCTCCCACAAGGATGGTAAAACATCAAACATCCGGGCGCCCCCTGGGCAATGTCCTTGCATACAGCCAATTATCTCGCACCAGAAGCTACTTGCAGAGTCTTAAATGAATAAAAATAATTATTTAAAAGTAATGCAAACTATAGTATTCTCAGAGTTGTAAACTCTACAGAGTGGGAAATTTAATACATTTTACTGATGAAGTCTTCCCCATTATGCAAAAGCCACCTCGCTGTAAATGTGTTAAATTTAAATCGATTTAAATGAGTATTTCTTCATGATTGATTTAGATCAATGACTTTAAACACCTTGATTTAATCCCTGCCCAGATCTATTTTCAGTTGAAAAATCCTATAAAGCAGATTTGGACAATGCACAAGAAACAAAGCAAAGGAGAGAAGAATCCTAAACAGCAGCAGAAATCCACTAAGGATGTTGGTTATAGGTTCATGCAGTTGGGAAATCAAGAGTGGATGCAAAGAGAGAAGCTAGAACAATACAAATGGTTCCTATTTTTAATGAGACAATGTTTACAAGTGTGCCTTGTCCACATTAAAGATACAGTGGATTTTAACAGTCTGTGATCGGACATAAATGACAGAAGTGCCCGCCTTCAATGCATTAAGATGTGGTAGATCCACCTAACTGAAATACAGCATCTTATTTGGCTTTTACTGAGCTGCCAACATAACAGTGAACTACAGCAATTATTTTAATAGCAGTGCTTAACAGTGTTAAAAGCAGTATCCAATGCTATATTCTACCACATTAGAAATTATGAATTAAATTTAGAGACCCTGATAGATTCAGTTAGGTATCATCCCTAAATCTATGGGGATTAAAGTTAAGGTAAAGTTTTCCCCAGACAATAAGTCTAGTCATGTCTAACTTGGGGAGGGGGGGGGGGTGCCTTCAAGGTCATGTGGTCAGCAGAAGTGGTACCTATTGATCTACTCAAATTTGTTTCCAAACTGCTAGGTTGGCAGAAGCTGGGGCTAACAGCGGGAGATCATCCCGCTCCCCAGATTCGAACCGCCAACCTTTTGGTTAGCAAGTTCAGCAGCTCAGCAGTTTAACCCACTGCACCACCAGGGGGTCCTATAAGGCTTGCATACATCTAAATTTACCACTCAGCAATTCTACTCTAGAGGTCTCCATACTATGCGGCATTTGCTATATAGAAGATACCAAAAAACAAACCAACATTTTTAGCACCTAGTTATACTGTAAACTGACAGTTGAAGGCCTTTTGCTGCCAGCAACTTATTGATGACACATTAACATTTCACACAAATGCAGCTAGAGAATAGCATCTTTTCTTTGTAACCCTCAGCATAATAATGATGTAAGCTAACTTTGCTCCTTAACATATTATAGGTGCCAGTGGGTATTTGAAGGATGACAATTGTATCTTGACAACTTCATGGCTGGAATATAAATAATGAAATGTTGTTCTTAGGATAAAGATAGGAAGCTAAATCCAGTGTCAATGGAGCCACTGGAACCAATGGTACTTGTTGCCTATGCCCTTCACTAACTCGGTTCCCTTCAGCTGAATGGGTCTAATCAAGTTGTTGCTCCAGCGGTACATTATACCACAAAAATTGGCCAAATGCTATAAAGATGTTAAGGAGAGTTGTTGGAAATGTAAAACTCAAACAGGAACTTTTTTCCATATGTGGTGGGGATGCAAAATTGCTAGAACCTACTGGAAAAGGGTTAATGAAACCACACAAAAATTTAAATATAAAATTTGAAATGAAACCCGAGTATTACCTATAGGGATATTAGATGCGTAAATGGACAAGAATCACAACATCTTATTTAATTGCATGACTACTGCAGCCAGAATCATGTACGCTAGGAAATGGAAGACCAAAGATAACCCAACAGAAGAAGAGTGGAAATTAAAGATATTAGATATAATGAACATGGACAGACTAACCTATTTTTTGAAAGGACACCAAGGCAAACCCAAATGCCAAACAGACTGGACTTTATTAAATAACTTTTTGAAAACATAAGAAAATGAAGCAAACACTGGATGACGGAGAGAATATTTACAAATAACTAAGAGACTAATAACCCTGATAGAAAAAACTTGAAAGTCAAACAATAAGAACTGTTATCTTTATTTTTACATTTTCCCATTTTTTTCATTTTTACTTTTATTCCAATTTTTCATTGTTAAAAGCTTTTCTTTGTTTTTTCCCATTTTTTTCTTTTTCTTTCTTCCTTTTGCTTTCCCTACCCCTCTCCAAAAGGCCTTCAACTGTCAGTTTACAGTATAACTAGGTGCTAAAAATGTTGGTTTGTTTTTATTCTTACCCTTAGGGCTACCCTTCTTACCCCTCTTCCCATTCTAGTAGTTTCCTCTCCCATTCCCCAAACACCTTAATCCCTTTACCTAAACTTTCCCTTGCAAAAATAAAAAGATTTTTTTTAAGTTGTTGCTCTTCTCTCTGCTCCAACAGAGATTTACAGTTAGCCCTCTACATTAGAGTTTTGCATTTGATTATTCATGGATTTCATCAAAATGTTCTTTCTTGAAATCCCTAGATTCTCCAGTGCAACTCTACGGTTAACGTCCTCCGGCGTGATTATATGGAATCACAAGAGTTTCATTTTTTCAAGATCTGTAGCCTTCCTTGTGAAAGATGCCATAGCATTGAGCCCTATGGCTGTCCAAGTGGTGCCAAACTGCAATAATTTGATAGTATAGATGCATCCTCAGTGGCTTTGTTTCTATGCCAGTTATTTTGCAATCCAGGCAGAGGGCCCTTCCAGGCAGGCCTAATATCCCAGGATCTGATCCCAGGTTTTCTGCTTTAAACTGTATTATATGAGTCCACACTGCCAGATAATCTGGGATAAACAGAAAACCTGGGGTATAAGGCTCTGTCTGGGCCAAGTTTCCTCTTAAAGGGAATAACAGCATCAGCACATTTGTGTTTAGACTGGATTGCAAGCTGTGTTTGTGTGTATGCGCATACCTTCAAGTTAGCTCCATTAATTGTGTAAGAATTTTCATAGGCAAGGAAAACGCAGGTGTTTTCATCGCTTCCTTCCTTTGAAATATAGCCTTTAAAACATACCACTTTAAAAACAATAGTAAAGAAACAAAGATACCACAACTGGAAGATTACCCTCCATTTCAATCAAAACGTGTTAAAGTGATTTTTTCCTTAAAGTTGTCTTTTATTGTCTCTCCTTTTATTGTTTTTTTTTTTTTTTTTACCATTGCTGTTATCCCTGCCTGTCAATATGACAAAGTTGTCTTGATCATCCTAGAAATCATGGTACATTTTTCTAGATAAATCCCTTCTAGCTTCTCAAGAGTAACACTAATTTTGTAAGAGACAGATTTAGATGCAAGTGAAGTTCCTGATTTCCATAAAGTATAAATAACAGAAAAGCAATTGCCAGGCTAAATGAAAGAAAAGAGGTGGGCCTTAGGTCTTCCAAAATTAGGTTGATTAAAAAAAAGAAGGAAGAGTAGTAATTCTCATTATATTTGCAATTACTGCTAAGTAAAATGCTATATGTATTAGGCACAGTAGAACTAAGGCTTGGATTCACTTCTCCTTTGTTATGGCTGCAGACATAATCTATGGAATGCCTTGACTTCAATTTCCTGTCTGTCCCAAGAAACCTGGTGCCTTGGCACTTGATACAATCAACTTTTTCATTACCTTTCATCATTTCTTTTGTTGTGAGGCAGAAAATGTAGGAATGATCGCTGAATGCAAAATAGCATGAGCATCCCTCCTTCCACAGAACTCCTGTCTCCCAAGATAAAGGGGGAAATCATTGCTCCAGTGGATGTTGGAAAACACTTGTGTACTCATCCCTAAAAATGCACTCCAAGGCATGAGCAAGGAATGAATGGGAATAGGAAATTATACATGTTCTCTACTGGAAAAGCAAAGTTGAAAATCACAAGTTGTTCCTTAGTCTACAATGTTTACTGAGATACGATGAAATGTTTCCAATTCATGTTTTTATTATTTAAAATGCTATCAGTGAAAAGTTAAAACTGGGCATTACTTCATGAACAGTTTGCAAACAGAAATAATTCTTTGTAATTTCTCATGATTCAGAATAATTTCTTTCTTTTTGTGTAAGAAAGCGGAGAGTATTGTGTATTTAAAGGGAGAAGCTTTGGAGAATAGATGTCAAACTGTGCAACAACAAAATCATTTGTCAGCACCAGTATTTCAGCCCTGTGTTTTCCACTGACAAGACACCTTTCCTTTCCTAACATCTGTTTTCTGTATACTATGATCTTTCAGGCAGGTTCCTCTTTGCTACTCTATTAACACTGCACGAGGTTTGTGCTGCCAAGACCATTTTACAGAGCTACTAAATGAATTCACTCCTTGTTATTTGTCATTTTCTGGTTCAGCTAAGGACAAAAGCTTATGGAAGAACGGGCAAGAAAAGCACATACATGCCCAAGTGTTGTCTGAATAATTTGCACATTCCCTGCTTTGTGACTTTAGAAAATAACTATTCATTACATAATGCTAATTCAGTAAAAACCTGCATGAATTTGCAGGGCTATAATTTTGAATGGCTGTCAGGAAAAAGACAAAAAAGCAAGGAATTCAAAATGTGGTGCTATTTTCAGAAATACCATGGATTGCCAACAGACAAATGCAAATCAAACCTGAATTCCCACTAGGAACTAAGATAACCACATTAAGGCTATCATACTTCTGATATAGCATAAGAAAACACAACTCTTTGGAAGAGAGCACAACACTGGGGAAAGTTGAAAGCAGTAGAAAACGATCACGTTACACAGCCCAACAGCAACATTTCTTGGTGTCTTGGTTTTTAGCCGTGTTCCTGGGATTATTTGAAGAGCCAATTCAGAAAATTGCACTGGGTAGACTGCATTAGCTCTAGTTTCTTAAATATATGTATCAGTTCTAGTTTCTTAAATATACTGTATTTACTCGAATCTTAAAGCTCACCTTTTTTGGCCAAATGATCATGCCAAAATTGGGATGTGAATTAGATTTGCATCTTATGGTCCTTTTAGTGCTGAACCAAAGCAAAAAGGGGAAGCTGCTTCAGGAGCTACACCTGGAGCTCGTATTTAAGGGATGTCATCTATAATTGCAGATGGGCAATTCTCTCACCAGAAACGACCTACGGTTTCTCAAGTCACTCCTGATACGGAAAAAAAAAATCTGTAATTTGTCTTAACTCATTGCTATGCAATCCAGGAATTTGTAGTTTGGTGAGGCACCAGTATTCTTTGGCAGGTAGTAACGTAAAGGAAAAGGTTTTCCCCTGACATTAAGTCCAGTAATGTCCAGCTCTGGGGTGTGGTGTTGATCTCCATTTCTAAGTCGAAGAGTCGGCATTGTCCGTAGACACCTCCAAGGTCATGTGGCTAGCATGACTACATGGAGTGTCGTTACCTTCCCGCTGGAGCGGTACCTATTGATCTACTCACATTTGCATGTTTTCGAACTGCTAGGCTGGCAGAAGCTGGGGCTGACAGCAGAAGCTCACACCACTCCCCGGATTTGTACCTGCGACCTTTCGGTCAATAAGCTCAACAGCTCAGTGATTTAATCCACTGCACCACCAGTGGCTCCCTTTCTTTGGCAGGGAAGGCTTAAATTCTTGTCAAATTACAGCACCCTCAGGATTCTATAGCATTGAGCCAAGGCAGTTAAAGTGGAATCATTCTACACCATAGATGCACTCCAAGGTTTTCTTTTCCATTCCTGGAAGCTTTGGCATTCTAGCACAATTTGTTGTAACGAAGAAAATCTAAGCAGACAGCAACAGTAATGTGCACCTCTTTTGACCAAACTACAGAAAACACACTTTTTGCTGCTGTACATTGCATTAGGCAGCATTATTTTTTGGTTTCGGGGTAGCAAAATCAATTTGATAGCAAAGCATATGCATGGGTAATGGTCTCACCTTTAAGAATATTGATGTCTATAAAAATCTGGACACTTCTAATAGGACCGGCTTTGGCACAGCAGGTTAAACACCGGCTGTAGTCAATCTTGTCAATCGAAAGACTGCCAGTTCAAAGCCAAGTCAGGGTGAGCTCCTGGCCTTAGCCTAGCTAGTGGTTTGAAAGCAAAAATGTGATTAGAGTAAAAAGTACCACTCATAAAAAGTGGGGGAGGTATTCTGAGTCACCCAGAAGGAATGCCGGTGATTCAGTCCAAAGGAGGAAGTTACAAACTAGCTTTTTGGCAGGGAGATGGAGCGATAGCACACGACCCCCCCCCCCCCCCGGCCGGAATTGAGCACACCACCTTCCAAGATGCCGGAAAGATGGGGGAAGCTGATATATATACCTCTTATCTATGTATAATTGTCTAACTTGTGTATAAAATGGCACTGAATGTTTGCCGTATATGTATGTTCTGTGATCTGCCCCAAGTCCCCTTCAGGGTGAGAAGGGCGGAATATAAATATTGTAAATAAATAAAAATATGAAAGATAAATTAAGGAAAGTGAAGTGGTAACATTCCTTTCACTGTTACTAATCATAAGATCAGGGTGTGTTGAGTTGCAATTCTGTAAAACCAGCAAGTCTTGCGTCTTGCTCGTGGTAACTGAAGCAATTAACCCAATATAACCATATTGAAAGAATGAAAATAGTGTTTGTAATCCCAGGGCTTCTATTGGCATCCACTTCCTTACATTAAACTGAAATAGAATATTTTAAGAACAGAACTGCAACTCAGTTCAGACCCGTTCATGCTGCCACTGAGATATCTTACAGGGCTGCTGAAATCTTCTCTTGCATATTGGAAAAGCAACATCCTTGCACAAGGGGTCCTTTGTATCAAAGTGATTACTCTCCAGTGCTCCATCTTCCTCTAAATAAGATCTTGCCAACACTATTACTATTATCCCAGCGAGAAATGTATTTCAGTTCATGGACCACTTCTACCAACTAAGGTAATGGCACACAGCATTATGAGGCTGATTTTGCAAGATACATTCAAGTGCCAAATTCACTTGAACAGGAGGTGATCCCTTGTCAAATTTTAGATGCATACTATGATCACAAAATCACACTACAACTAAAGAAGTGAATGAGAATGAAGAATGGGTCACGAAGAGACTGATCTTTAGCATCACTACATTTATAGCTTCTATTCTTCACACAGCACAACACAATATACACAGTTCAGCCCCATTTTAATGTTCCCAGCTTTTAATGTAAGGACTGCCCAAGTGAATTTTAAGGTGATGTGTGTCATTTGAAACTGTGCCTCTGCCATTTTCACCAGTACAAATCCAATTAAGAACTATGTGGGTTCGGAAATAGGGAAGGTTGTAGTAACGAAAGGGGGCAAGGCCATGGCTAAAATCATGTAAGCTCAAAGTCAAATAAAATAAAATAGCTGTTACCTTTTATGTTTAAAAGGCAAAGTATTAAATAGAGTGAATGTGTAAGTTAAAAGAACATAAGAGTTGCATCCAACACTTGCTATCTACAGTGGGGGGGGGGGGGATTATTTAGTCAGATACCAATTGTACAAGTTCTCCCATTTAAAAAGATGAGAGAGGCCTGTAATTGATATCATAGGTAGACCTCTACTATGACAGACAACACATCCAGGTGCAAGTGGTGGGGACAAGAGACAGGGCCTCCTCAGTGGTGGCCCCTTGGCAGTGGAATTCCCTCCCTAGGGATATTAGATCAGCCCCCTCCCTCCTGACCTTCCGTAAGAAAGTGAAAACATGGCTTTTTGATGAAGCCTTTGAAGATCCTGTGAAATAAAATTGGAATTATGTGCAATAACTATTGGAATGGCCCAGACTATGACTTTGGATAACGTGGTTAACAGTGAAGGCATTGTTTTGTATGTTTAAATGTGTTTTATAATTCTATTTAAATGTTTATTTTAACTGTACATTGTTTGAAACGGCATTGAATAGTTGCCTAGGTGTAAGCCGTCTTGAGTCCCCTCCGGGGTGGAGAAAGGCAGCATAGAAATGTTGTAAATAAATAAAATATATGTGTCACATCATAATTCAAGGTTGTCTTAGTATATTATTCCAAACTCACTGCTGTAAACAGAAAGGCAAGTGGCCTAATGTTATTCTAAAATTATTAAAAGGTGGATGTGTGGTTAATAAATCTTCCCCTTCGAACACTTGTTATCTGGTGTCTGAGCAAAATTGTTGTGGTGTCTGTGCAAAACAGCACAGACACCGCAACACTCTTCATAGAGGCAACTGTATTACACATGGTGTATTTATTTATTGTTATTGTTAGAAGCTTCAGCAAGGCAACTACAATTTCTTTCATCTGTCTACAGCTAAGTTCCTCTCAAAATCTCCCACATGAACATTTTGATCACTTTTATTTAACTGGCTTACAAAGTTCAATTTCCTCGTCAAGGTTCTCTGAGTGGGAGGCAATTCCTCAAAAAATACAGTATTAGTGCCCAAAACTATCAGTCATCTTTATGAGACAAGCCTTGAGTGTGTGATGGCTGAGGCTATTAAATATCCAGAAGATTGATACCAGAAGACGTGCACAAGAAATCTTAGGTTTCTAGTTCATTTTTACAGCCTTTTAAAAGATTCTCATAATGCTACCACGTTGAGAGCCAATGCTCAGTGGAGATTATATTACTCTTTAGCCTTTCCCAAGCTAATGCCCTCAAAACATGATGGTATTAGCCAAGCTGGCTACGAATGAAAAAAGTTGAAGTCCAAAACATCTGAAGGATTGGGAAAGTGTACCTTGGGTGCTACGTAGAGAACTATTTCGGCAAACACTGATGCTTCTTTTCTTAGACAACTGGCAGCACATCTATTCCTGTACCACAGATGAAACTGCTTATGAAATTCATCTGCAATTCAAAACAAGTTCCACAGGCACAATCAGAAGGTCTCCTGCTCAAATACCAGGCAAAAGACTGGCTAGGCTCATAGAACCAATTTCATGACTGTTGAAATCAAACCACTTGGGATTCACAACTATCTTGAACTGCAAAAAGTGGGACTACTGCTCAAAGCCAAAACATTACTCAAGCAGTAAAGATGCCGAAGACAAGATGTGCAGAACAGCGTGATTCCATCTTCAGTAGAGTCTAAGCTTGTCCAAGAGGGGCAAGAACCAACGTCCCAAGAGATGGCTCTAGCTTAGACCAAGGAAAACAGAAACATGTTTGGGATCTAAACCATATGATTCAACTCAGAATGAGTGCAACTCTTCTGACATTTTCAAACTGTATGTATGTGGTGTGTGTGTTTCTATCTAGAAATATCTTTCTTTCTTGAAGAGAAAAGAAAGGATTATTTGAAGGAAAAAGTAAGTTGGTAAAGCCAGCAAATTCACCACCTCTGGAGATTCAGAATACGTGGTGTGACATTAGAAAAGTCTATCGTTGTTTTGCAAGAAAATACAATATTATCTTGATGGTAAAAATATCTATTATTTCTTACAAAAACAACATATTGCCTAATATATTCATATATCACTATTTCATACATGCCCAGCAACAAGTTCTTGGAAGAAAATCCATTATTTAAAATGTAACTTGCATAGCAGAGTGTCAAAAGAACTGATTTCCAAATGATTCAATTGCTGGTGCTCCTGCAATATCTTTGAAGAGACAGTCTTGTTTTAAGATTGTGCTTTGCAGCACACACAGAGGGATGGGACGAGACCACATGAGATCAAGAACACATCTATTTTCTCTGACAAGAGATTCGAGCCTAGGTACATGATGCCTATGCAAATACAAGTTGGGGAAGGGCTCCCACAGAAATGTTCTTCCCTTGCTTTGCTATAGCCCAAAAGTTTGTTTCAGCCGAATTTTTAAATACAATATATAATTTTATGCTGCAGACATGTTGCTGAGGAGTACAGAACAATTTACTTAAATTTTGATCCCAAAAGCCATTTCAGTGAATACGGAAAAAGCATTTCAGCGGGAAAATTGTCTGCTATCTGATTTTTTCTTGTTAATATGCTTGAAGATTTTGGATTTCTGAACATTCTTTGACTTCTGATAACCAAATCCTCCTCCACCACCTCTTTTTTGCAACCTCCTCCCATGGCTGCTGTTTATATCTGAAAGGCCTGTTAAGGAATACAGGTTTGTAAAAATAAAGGTTAGGTTAAAAGTTTGTATAAAGAAGTTAATTAGAGAAAAGCTCATAGTAGATATAGTATTATTTTAAAAAATAACCCTAGAGTTGTGGCAAATGAGAAGAAAACGTGATTCTGATTGTCAGTTGTCTGAATTTTCTCTACTTGGCTTTCCAAGAAACCTCTAATTTAGTTCACTATCAATTTAATTGTGTAATTGAAATAGTTACACTTCCAAAACTGAACACAAACTTCTGCATTAAGCAAATAGTCAGGTTAGATGAGAGATGCACAGTATTTCTGGTTCAAGATAGATCAAAATAAACACAATTGACCTAAATAATTGCTGTAGCCTAACATCTTGCAATGCTGAACATAAAACTGATCATAGAATCAAAGAGTTGGAAGAGACCTCATGGGCCATCCAGTCCAACCCCCTGCCAAGAAGCAGGAATATTGCATTCAAATCACCCCTGACAAATGGCCATCCAGCCTCTGCTTAAAAGCTTCCAAAGAAGGAGCCTCCACCACACTCCGGGGCAGAGAGTTCCACTGCTGAACGGCTCTCACAGTCAGGAAGTTCTTCCTAATGTTCAGATGGAATCTCCTCTCTTGTAGTTTGAAGCCATTGTTCCGCGTCCTAGTCTCCAAGGAAGCAGAAAACAAGCTTGCTCCCTCCTCCCTGTGGCTTCCTCTCACATATTTATACATGGCTATCATATCTCCTCTCAGCCTTCTCTTCTTCAGGGTAAACATGCCCAGTTCCCTAAGCCGCTCCTCATAGGGCTTGTTCTCCAGACCCTTGATCATTTTAGTCGCCCTCCTCTGGACACATTCCAGCTTGTCAATATCTCTCTTGAATTGTGGTGCCCAGAATTGGACACAATATTCCAGATGTGGTCTAACCAAAGCGGAATAGAGGGGTAGCATTACTTCCCTAGATCTAGACACTATGCTCCTATTGATGCAGGCCAAAATCCCATTGGCTTTTTTTGCCGCCACATCACATTGTTGGCTCATGTTTAACTTGTTGTCCACGAGGACTCCAAGATCTTTTTCACACGTACTGCTCTCGAGCCAGGCGTCACCCATTCTGTATCTTTGCATTTCATTTTTTCTGCCAAAGTGGAGTATCTTGCATTTGTCACTGTTGAACTTCATTTTGTTAGTTTTGGCCCATCTCTCTAATCTCTCAAGATCGTTTTGAATTCTGCTCCTGTCCTCTGGAGTATTGGCTATCCCTCCCAATTTGGTGTCGTCTGCAAACTTGATGATCATGCCTTCTAGCCCTTCATCTAAGTCATTAATAAAGATGTTGAACAGGACCGGGCCCAGGACGGAACCCTGCGGCACTCCACTTGTCACTTTTTTCCAAGATGAAGAGGAAGCATTAGTGAGCACTCTCTGTGTTTGTCCACTTAACGAATTACAGATCCACCTCACCGTAGTTTTGCCTAGCCCACATTGGACTAGTTTCCTTGCCAGAAGGTCATGGGGGACCTTGTCGAAGGCCTTACTGAAATCCAGGTACGCTACATCCACGGCATTCCCCGCATCTACCCAGCTTGTAGCTCTATCGAAGAAAGAGATCAGATTAGTCTGGCATGACTTGTTTTTGATAAATCCATGTTGACTATTAGCGATGACTGCATTTATTTCTAAGTGTTTGCAGACCGCTTCCTTAACAATCTTTTCCAGAATCTTGCCCGGTATCGACGTGAGGCTGACCAGACGGTAGTTGTTTGGGTCATCCTTTTTTCCCTTCTTGAAGATTGGGACCACATTGGCCCTTCTCCAATCTGCTGGAACTTCTCCCGTTCTCCAAGAACTCTCAAAGATGGTTGCCAATGGTTCCGAAATGACTTCCACTAGTTCCTTCAGTACTCTGGGGTGTAGTTGATCTGGCCCTCGGGACTTGAACTCATTAAGAGCGGCCAGGTATTCCTGGACGACTTCTTTCCCAATTTGGGGTTGGATGTCCTCCAATCCCTCATCCACTCCATCTTGCTGAGGTTGAAGACTCTCTTTTTGTGAGAAGACCGAGGCAAAGAAGGCATTAAGATTCCTTTCAAATCACTTTTTCGATAACAAACTATGCTGTAATATCACAACATGGGGGGGGGGGGGTTGTGTCAAGAATGCCTCAAGGTCATGCATTTCCTGCCCTCTTTCATACAAATGGGAAGAAGTTCTAAACTTTCAGTTCTAGTTTCCAATTCTGAAAAATAAAAACAAACTGGTGTTTAAGAAGCCAATGATTTATACATTAATAAAACATAGTGGATACGAACATATCTTTTTGGGAAGTGTGTGTGTTGTGCTATCTTGCAGTAAAAGGATACTTAGATCGACAAATGGTGGAACCTTGAAACCAAAAGACAGAGCAACCTTTATCAGATCCAAATTGTTGACATTGTAGATTTCCTTCAGAGAATGAGAATCATAAGCCCTTATGTAGGCTTTATAAGCTTCCTGAGCAGATTTGTGAAGAAAGTAGTTTTTCTCTATCAGTTTTTCCAGCTGAAAAATAAAATGGCAAGAAGAACCACATCATTTAAGAAATAACCAAACAGAATGACCTCACAACCTCAGAGGATGCCTGTCATAGATGCTGGCGAAACATCAGGAGAGAATGCTTCTAGAGCATGGCTATATAGCTTGAAAAACCTACAACAACCCAGAAGTTGTTTTGCTGTTACTCTACACTGTCATTTACCAAACAGTGCAATAAAGCTGGATATATAAATATATAATGAATATATAAATCTATATATATAAATTTGTTAGGGGCATCCAACGAGGAAACAAAACTCAAAAACCCCCCAACGAAACTTAACCAAAATTCCCATGCCCATAACACAACCCACAAGGTACAAACATATCTACTCAAAATGAAAAACAACACAACAACACACTCACAAAACGGCAAAACAACAAAACTCAAAAATCCCCCAACAAAACTTAACCAAAATCCCTGTGCCCATAACACAACCCACAAGGTACAAACATATCTACTCAAAATGAAAAACAACACAACAACACACTCACAAAATGGCAAAACAACAAAACTCAAAAATCCCCCAACGAAACTTCACTAAAATCCCCGTGCCCATAACACAACCCACAAGGTACAAACATATCTACTCAACATGAAAAACAACACAACAACACACTCACAAAACGGCAAAACAACAAAACTCAAAAATCCCCCAACGAAACTTAACTAAAATCCCCGTGCCCATAACACAACCCACAAGGTACAAACATATCTACTCAAAATGAAAAACAACACAACACACTCACAAAACGGCAAAACAACTGACCATGCGCATTGGCGCCCAGCCGCAAGTTCCATCGCGCGCGCACATGGCCTTCCGGCCAACGTTCCCTCTGCGGAAACCATGCCCACTTCAAGCCCCGCCGCGCCGCTTCCCGCACACACACACACCCTGCCGCACACACACACGCAACCCCATGCTCCATCACTCCCCTGCCCCAATCTTACCTCCTTTTACTTCAGGCCACCTCCAAACCCCACCCGCCCCTTCCCGCCCTGTCAAAATCTAGGAAAGACAGGAAGGAAGGAAAGAAGGAAGAAAGAGAAAGGGAGGTAAAGAAAAAGGGGGAAGGAAGGAAAGTTAGAGGAAGAAGAAAAGGAAAGAAAAGGAAAGATGGAAGGAAAGAAAAGAGAGACAGCAGAAGAGAAAGAAAAAGGGGGAAGGAAGGAAAGATGGGAAGGAAGGAAGGAAGGAAGGAAGGAAGGAAGGAAGGAAGGAAGGAAGGAGGGAGGGAGGGAGGGAGGGAGGGAAAGGAGGAGAGAAAGAGGGAAGATTGGCCACAGCAACACGTGGCGGGTAAAGGTTGTTATTTCTATTATTATTATGATGCTATTCTTCCTCTGAGACCCTTTTAGGGGGAATGGGAGAGGTGTCAGGTCCCAGAGGCAATGCATTGCATTATTGTTATTGTTATGATGGTGGTGAAATAAAAGGAAATAAAAAGTGAAAGAAGGAAGCAAACAGGGAGGGAAGAAAGGCAAAGGAAGAAAGGGGGAGGGAATGAAGGAAAGAGAGAAGGATGAAACCAAGTAGTGAAAGAAGGAAAGAAAGAAAGAGGCAGAGAAGGAAGAAAGTAGAGAAAGGGGGAGGAAAAGGGGGAAGGAATAGGTAGGGACCTCTCTTTCATAATAGTCCAGATATCTACCTCAACTTTGATAAGTTTTACTATAGGCCACAGCAACGCGTGGCAGGGCACAGCTAGTGAATATATAAAAAACAACCTGCTGAATGTGAATGAAACATCAGTAGAAATTGCTGACACATGTTCAGCCCAGAAAACTTACAGCAACCCAATCTGCTATAGTTGGACTTTCGGTAACTGCACGAAAAATATCAAGCAGTTTGTTTCTAAAGTTAGAAACTTCCAAGCTAAACTTTTATACCCAGCCCAATTTACACACATATGATACTACTCTGCCTTTAGGGGAAAGTCCCAGACAAGACTACAGTGTAGGAGAGTGACCTGGTAATACTGCACTGCGATTCCCACCATCCTTCATCACTGGCTATGCTGGCAATGGGAAATACACTCCAATCTCCTCCATGCCACAGGACATCATCCTGGTGCTCATTGAGAAAGGACAAATGACCAAATGAAAAATTAGCTGCAGAGAGGCTCTGTTTTCATAACTGACTACTATAACTACTGCTTTGGACACACAGGCAAAACAAAAAGAATATCTATGCAAATAGACAAAATGCTGTTTTTACCTGAGACTGGATATCAGATATTTTGGACCAAGAAAATTCAAATTCATTTAATGGTACCTAAAAGAATAATTAAGGAAAAAGGTAAGTTACATGGAGAAGTTACTGAAAGGAAGTTTGTGTCCTCTAGAACATAAGGATCCTTAGCATACAAATCTTTAGCACATCATAAGCCTCAAAAATACAGTCATTATCTCTGTACCTTCTCAGCTATGTTCATTCACACTAGTAAATTCAGAACATACAGAGCCTTATCCAAATGACAGCTTTATAATCTACTAGGGAATGTTTCAGGGAGCCACAACAACTTTAAATACACAACATGAGCAGCTGCTTCGCAACAGCTTTCTAAGGCGCCCTTCTAACGAAGGGGATTTCATATTTCGTATTCATTGCAAGGCAATTATTCTGACAAATTCCTGGGCAAAGGCATCATGGAAGTTTCCAGATTTGCATAGATGTGTAGGCAAGTCATTTTAGGATGGAAAACAAGCTCACATAAATGGATCCCCAGGCTATCCATGATGAGTTCTGCACTCAGCATGCCCCAAGATGTATTTTGCACCCTTAATGCTCTCACTATTCTGTGATTTTTTTTTTCCTCCTAAAGACAGCTTATGGCCCTCCCTGGCATCATGGGAAGCAGAAGCTGGTGCTTTCTTTTCTGGTAAATGGAAAAATGTAGGGATCAGGTTCCATTAGGATCAGCACTGTTCCCCAGAGCAGCTCATATATAGTTTTGATATTCCTTTATGTTCCGCATTACAGTGACTGAGAGCATATTCCCAGCCTAATTATGCAGTTTTGTCATACCAGCTCCTCTGCAATTATACTAAGCTTATTCTGTCAAATATTCTCTAGATAGTTTAAGAAGTTGAATACCTAAGTATATGATTAATTATGCCTACCACAAGCAACTTTGGAATTAGCAGTGCATGCAAACATACCCTGGCTTGCTTTAGGTAACGGAGGAAACCCAGTTCTTCTGGCCGTAAAATAAGCAGAGCGTGTCCTCTTCCATTTATACCACGGGCAGTTCGACCAACACGGTGAATGTATTCCTTATTTTTAAAAAGAAGAATTTGTATAAGAGCAAAGACTCTGCTACTGAACTTGTCATGTGCATGGCAAACATAAAAGCAAAACAAGGAAGTGTAGCTGTCAGCAACCAAAGCTATTATATGTTTTTATTTGAATTATGGATGTAACTTTCAACCAGCTAAACATTAAGAGAAAAACAAAAGCACAAAACAAGTCTGTGAACCAAGATTGGGAGCTATATTTTTGCATTCAACTAACAAATTCCAAGCATTTTCCAAGCTCTGCCTGTTGGAATGGTGAAAAAAAGGACATGTGTCTTTTTCTAATAGGGAGCAGTCTATGTGCCAAAGCAATTTCAATAGTATATACTTTTTATTTTAAAAAGAGCTCACAGAGTTCCCCCTTCTACTACTATGTTCAGGTGGGAGGTAACATATGTTTTCCTTCTGAACAGCTGCTCCACAGAGCAACCTATTGGACACAGCTAAACCCATCATAATGCTAAGGCCAGATGGATGAAATGCAAGACTGAGTAGCCATGACATTGCTGACAAAATTCACTCGATGAGTAAATGTCAGGCACCCAGATCCAAAATTATGATCTTCGTTTACACCTCAAATTTGTAAATAATTTGTTCAACTTTTATTTTGTGTTTATAATGCTCCAGAATGCTGCACAAATTCTCTGTCTTTATAGCAGTCCATAATAATTCAATAAATTCCCAGAGCCTTAAAAGAAGCAAAAAAAGGCCTCTGTTTGAATGTGTAAGGCCCCCCCCCCCCCAAAAAAAAAAACTTACAAAGCTATCCACTTGTACCTGGAAAATGAAAAACAGTTCCCTTCGCATATTAACATATGAGAAGGGAAGGCTTGCTAAACTTAATTAAATAGAATGTTTATATTAAACCATAAACTGGTACTTGATTGGCAATCACAGCCTATCAATACTGGAGTATTTTGATATTCAAATCCGCATATCCTTGAAGTGCCATGAAATTTCAACTACCTTTGGATCATCTGGTGGGTCATACTGAACAATCCAGTCAACCTCAGGTATGTCAAGTCCTCGGGCAGCGACATCTGTGCACAGGAGTATGCCAGAATCTGCATTGCAGAACTGGAAAAAGGTGGTCGTCCGTTTGGTTTGTTTCTGCTTGCCCTGAAAGGAAATTTTCAAGATGGCCATAGGGTTCTATGAAGATGACTTCAAAAACAATTCAACATGTAAACATCAGGCAGACTTTAAAATTACTTGCAACAAGTTTTATCCACTGGCACAGTTATTATAACTTGAATTTCTGATAAGGCCATGGCCACCACTTCAGGTATCTATCAGCAGGGATTGGGGTGCAGGATCCCCACAAAAAAAGGGCGGGGGAGAAAGTTTTCAAAATGTGTGTTTTCTCTAGAAACGCCATGTTAAGCAAATCTGTGAAAGCTGAATCTGCAAATGTGGATGACTAACTGTAGCCATGACTCAACCTAAGAAGTAGACAGCCTAGGAGAGGGCTGACAATAACTAAACTGTAGTAGTCAATATGATACTTCATTTAAATTCCATACAAATATTGTCACTGAGCAAGAAGGTAATTAGCAATTGAAGGTATACTGGAGGAGAAACACTTAATTCTGTATGACTTCCACCCACCATAGCCCATGGCAGAAAGTGGTGGATAACCTATGTTTACTAAAAAAAAATGAAAGTCTGCCTGGAAAAAACCCTCTGAAGATTAGTTATTAGATAAAGAGTAAAGATTTCACATACAATGAAGTTGTTCACAAGAATAAGTTCTGGAAAATATCTGCCATGATAAACTGATACGGTTTTATGCCAAGCTCCTTCTTACAATAATGTTTCATTGATAATATTCCAGGCATTATAAACTCCATACAATGGCAGAATGTGGCCAAAGAATTTTTAAACCTCTACTCAAGAATGATAATCAAGACATACAAAACAAAGGATCTGAACATAAAGGAATCACAGAATCAAGGTATATGGGCAACATTTGTTTTCCAGTTTTTATATCAATATATGCAGAAAGAAAGATGCCTTATTTCTTCAATGTCACAGATAATGGGGAAAAGTATTTGAATACTTTTAAGTCAAGAACTACTTAAAATGGTTAACTGACAGCAAACCTCCCTTTAACAAACAACTTCAACCTTGCTGACAGAGCTCTGTTTTTCACTTAAGCGTTTTAACGATGGCCTTAAAAGAAAGGGCTCCCCGGATAACATTTAAAGGTTAATTTATGACTCCATCGCGAAAATCTTGCTGAGATACTGACATTCTGCTTGGCACACTAGCCTTCATAAAGGCCACCTGCAATTTACAATAACTTCAAGCCAGCATCCATTATTCAAACTTGAGTGTCAGCTCAAGACAGCAGCTGTAGATGCAAAACGAGATGGGTGGGTCTCACTTCACACTTAGAGAAACTTCTCGTCAAAAGAAAATCCATTCAACGAACACTCCAACTGACAGAAGGGGAATAGAGCTCCACTAAGCCAGAGATCAACTCTCAGCAAACACAGGGCCCTTTCGACCAAAAATATAAATGGCACATAAACTAGAACACAATCATTGTACTGAGTACAAGTCCCATATATCTGTGCAGTAGTTTATTATAATTTAGTGGACTCGACTGAGCAAAACATCAAGTGACTTTTCTATCAGATAATAGGCTTTTGAGCCAGAAGGGATTGTTCCTTGTTATCTCTGGATAAGAAAGAAAAGCTTTGGTACCATGGGAGATACTTACTTATTATTTATTTACGTCACTTTTATCCCGCCCTTTTCAGCCTGAAGGAGACTCAGGGCAGCACACAGACTGGCAACAATTAGATGCCACATATAAATACATATAACAGTTAAAAGCAATTAAGACACATCATAAAATCCATATAAAAATCATAAAAACTAAAAATCTATAACAAACAATGTCTTCCAGTCCAGTTCTTCATTCATTTACATTGTCTTAGTTCTGCATTTTCTACTTCTTTCTGAGAGGCAGACTAAAATCTTTGGATCTAAATAAGCAAAAAAGTTTTTATTTTATTTAACTTTTGTAACTGGCAAGTTAAATATGTAATATTCCTGAGTGTCGGATTATATTCTGGAGAACAGGGATTTATTCAGACATGGAAGCCTACGAGGTGATCCTGGATGAACCATACACTCTCAGCCCCAGAAAACCTTATGATAGCTCTTCTGGGGCTGCTATATGGTTGCTATAAGTCAGAAATGAAGGCATGCAAAACAATCTCCAGTTAAGGATTACCACTAGATGCTAAATGTCTGATGAACTTATCCATATAAAACCACCCACAGCAAATCAGGCAACTGAAACAGGCGCTGGTAAATGACACCAGCTTTCAAGCAAATTGTCAAGATCACATACTCACATGAATGGCCAGAACTGGGAGATCAATGTAATTCAAGAGTTCATAGTGGTATTTCACGGACATACATGAAGAGAAGAATACCATCAGCTTTTTCTTCCGATTTTTCTTGAGGAAAGTAAATAGCAGGAGGAATCTCTTTTCTGAAGGGCACACTACATAACCCTAAAAAACCCCAAAACAAAACAAAACCTTTGTGTATCCTATGGTTTGTATGTATTTCACATTTAATCACATAAACTCACATTTCCATAAAATCTGATAAAACATTCACCTTGAATAGACCACTATTGGATAACCTACATGGAAAGCATTATCCTTTCCCCAAGAATGTAAAGCTTGCAGACAAAATCTCACCAATTAAATAAAAAAAGATTTGCAATACAGGGTCAAGAACATCTAAAAACACCTACTCCACACATTTTAACTCCCTCTTGCACGTTTGTTCAGCAATACTATTAAATTCATTGGGATATATAAATGAACAAGTGCAAAATCACTGCCACAGAGTAAAAACATCTATTCGAGCAGATTTGCTTAAAAGTTGATATCCACTCTTCAAACTATCTAAAACATGATCACCTAAAACATGAGAGAATCCACAGAACTGTAATTAAAATCAACACCAAATGATACATTTCTAAGAACCTGTAATTTTTAGTAGAGATAACTTCCTCAATATGGCATGAAAATATCCCACATATCTTGGTTGAGTTAAACAGTCAATTTTATTCAATAATGTTCTCATATTCAGGTGGAATATGAGAACATTATTATGGTCACAGAACAAGAGTATAAAACTTTAGGTAAAGGTTTCCCCTGACATTAAGTTTATAGTTATGTCTGACTCTGGGGGGTGGAGCTCATCTCCATTTCTAAGCCGAAGAGATGGCATTGTCCATAGAAACCTCCAAGATCATGTGGCCAGCATGACTGCATGGAGTGCCGCTACCTTCCCGCCAAAGCAGTACCTATTGATCTATTCACATTTGCAGATTTTTGAACTGCTAGGTTGGCAGAAGCTGGGGCTCACCCCGCTCAATGGATTCGAACCACCAACCTATTTGTCAGCAAATTCAGCAGCTCAGTGGTTTAACCCGCTGTGCCATAAAACTTTAAACTTTTTTAAAAAATTAAAGTGTCAACATTAAAACCAAAAAAATCACAACAATAAAACCAGAAAGTCAATGGGTAATAAAATGAGTAAGTTAAAACGTTATCCACTAAAATAATCCACAATCTGCCACATCAAAGCCATTTTTGGAAGCAACTACGCTACTGCAGGAAATGCATTGATATATAGATAGATAAAGATATAGATATAAAATATGAAGAGATAAATTATTCATGAAATAAGCAACCCACAAGAAACGAGAAACACAAAAAATTCAGCAGAAGTAACATGATTATTTAGGAAATGAATAAA
Source organism: Anolis sagrei (assembly GCF_037176765.1). Taxonomy (NCBI): domain Eukaryota; kingdom Metazoa; phylum Chordata; class Lepidosauria; order Squamata; family Anolidae; genus Anolis; species Anolis sagrei. The sequence goes on along the minus strand of NC_090021.1, from coordinate 217,395,852 downwards.
AATAAGGCATAATCTCTGCTCTGATGTAAGCCTGTATTATTAATGTTGCTCATGTTACCTGCTCAAGACCTTCTACAGTTGCTGTTTCTTTATTGTCATCAACCCCAACATACAATGGTTCTTTCTTTAAAGATATTTTTGCCAGGTCCTCAACTTTACGGGTTTGTGTAGCAGAGAACAGCATGGTCTGCCTGCGCTCTGGGAGGAAAAGCATGGAAAGCACACTCAGTAGAATTGTAATAAATCAGGCGACATTTCAGATCTCTATAAAGCAACACACTAACACCTTTATAAAATGTCCAAATAATAAAAAGCAAACTTGGATCTAAAAGCCAAACTGTTTCAAGTCAAACTGTATTGGATTCAAGAACAGATGAATGCAATCAAAATCAAAATATGTTTTTTAAGTCTGCACTTTCAATCACATTTGTGGTGTATATTTCCAAAATATGCCAAATAAAAAACAAAATAAAAATAAAAACACAGAGTTATAGGTGGCAGAACATTGCTGGCCAGGAGTAGAATACTGTGTACAGATCAAATAATTTCACTACAGAGCTTGGAAAATTGTATTTTATAGAAAGCTAGCTAAACCCGGCCATGTTTTGCTGTGGCTCTCTCTGATATTAAATGAATGTGAAAGTAACTCTTTCATTCTGACTTAAGGATATGAAGTTCAATCATTCAGAAATTGCAACTGCATATGTCTTCACTGTAGATCTAATTGTTCTTGGTGTTGTTGAGACAATTGTGCTGCTCTTCTTCTTCTCAATTCACTTCCTAAAACTCATACTATGGCCAGCGAAACCACCGGCGCAAAAAATTCCAAACACATTGACATCCCCTGTACCATTTGCATTGCCTATAGCAACCAATCACAGCTCAGCTTTCATTTCTCATAGAGTTGTGGTAAAATGATAGTTGCTCTTTGACTGGTGGTATTTCTTATACTACTGAGGTAAGTGGAAAGCTGCGCTGTGATACACACGTGTATTCAAATGAAGGTTATGTCAAATTTTCATTTTGCTCTTAAAACATGAGCGTATTAGAATGCAAGGTTGTGTCAAAGTGTCATGTCAATCGACTAACTACTTTTCGAGTTTTGAGAGCACAAACATATGCAGGCTGTGTTTTTATATATAAGGATGAATGAATATGCTCAGCCCTTTTTTCAATTAGTGTGAAATTTGTTCGATGGATTTTAAATTATACTCAAAACTATCAAAAGTTGGGAAGTCAAATACACAAATGTGGAGGACTGGCTGTGTATCTATACAGTGTTAAAAGAAATTAGAAAATCAGACTTACTTGGGAGAAGTTTTATGATTTGTTTCATTTCTTCCTCAAACCCAACTTCTAAAATTCTATCAGCCTCATCAATTACCAGGCACTGCAGGTTCTTGTACATAAAGCCTGGAGTATTCTGCAAAACACCAGAAAGTCATGTTGCTACCTATCAAAATGCAAAGAAAATAAGTCACGCATCCTTCAGTAACTATTCTTCCTACCTGCATGTGGTCCAGAAGTCGTCCTGGAGTTGCCACAATGATGTTTATGCCATTTCCAAGCCTCTGTGCCTCAGCAGATCTATTGCTACCCCCCATCACCAAACCATAGGTGTGGACATGATGAGTCATGAGTTCCTTGAGGACACCGTAGGTCTGCATGGCCAGCTCCCGAGTAGGGGACAGAATGAGGACACCTGTACCTGAACGGAAAAAGAATGGGGCCCATTAAGTTCAAGAAATGGGCAGAAGCACTATCATCCTCAAATTTACCTCCAGACATTTAATTGGTAAGAAAAAAAAGAAAATGCTTACCATTTCTTGGCATAAATTTTAACTTGTAGATAAGTTCTATTGCTGGAATAAGAAATGCAAGGGTTTTGCCACTGCCAGTTTTTGCTGCAGCTAGAATATCTCTGCAGGTAAAACAGAAAAAAATATTTTTATGAGTATTATGGCAAACTAGAAGAAACAGTACATTTTCAGTATTCATACATAAAACGGTTGTGTCATTTTATCTTTGCCCATTCATCTGACTATTCCATTTGTACAATTCGTATTTTATTTATGTATTGTACGTACAACAGGAGAGCTCAGACTAAGAGGCAATCATTTATCATATTTGACTAAAAGACATTACAAATTTTATAATATCCAATAATATATATGCAAAATCATACCAAAAAAATCCTCAGATTAATGAATACCTTTCAAATAACTAGCATAAATACTTTTAGAAGCTTTAGTAAATAAGGCAGTTTTATCTGTAAAGTATGATTCATAGTCTAATGGTAGCCAGCATAACTTTATGCAAGACCTCTCTCCTTGAAAGTATGTCAAATTTTGTCGCAAGAATCTCTTCCTGGGTTTTAATAAAGCTGTTAATAGTGTAAAACAGGGGTTCTGAAACATTTTCAGCTGCAGAGCCCTTTTTGAAGCAAAAGTTTCTCATGGAGCTCCAAGAAATGTTTATATATTAATTATATATAATGTATATATATCCGGCATAGGCCAGGTCAGTGGTAGATGGATGGAGAGTGTTTGTGTGAACTAATACACATAGTGTTTAAAAAAAGGAAATGACAATATAATATTTAAAACCAAGAACAATTTTAACCCACACAAACTTACCAGTATTTCAGTGGAAGGCCCCAGGAGCCATCCAGTCCAACCCCCTGCTGCCATACAGGAAAAACACAATCAAAGCACCTCCAATGGGTGGCCATTCAGCCTTTGTAATAATAATAATAATAATAATAATAATAATAATAATAATAATAATAGCAGAAATTTCATAAGCCATCTAGTCAAACTCTCTCCTGCCATGCAGGAAACACACAAAGTACCCCCAACAGATGGCCATTCAGTGAGTGGGGGGAGGGTCTGGGCGGCAAGGGAAAGAGTATGGGCAGCAAAGGAGGGAGGGGTGTGTGAAAGGGTCTGTGCTGCGGGAGGATGCTGCTGCTTTCAGCAGCTAAAAACTTTAATTTCACTGCATTTCTCAGGATGAGGAAAGAGAAGGAAGTGGGAAGCAGCATGGTGCCATGGAGTCCCTCACTATCACCTGTGGAGCCCCAAGGGTTCTACGTAGCAGTTTGAGAACCCCTGGTGTAAAATATCCTCAACCTTATCCATGCCACAAATACAGACTCTTAAATTTATTGTAATGTTTCTATATATGTTATGCAAAATGGATTTTGGCATGGTTTGGAAAAGTAGCCCTATAACTGCAGCTCTCGGGGAGGGGGGGGGGTTAAGGTGAGCATTTGTAGATATTGAGCAACTTGAATTTGTAGATATTGAGCAACTTGACTTGAATTCAACATATGATACTAACAAGAAACATTTGAAATTTTAATTGAAATTCAGTCCTATTCATTTTCCAATTTATGGATAGAGAATAAAATACCCATTTTTAAAGAGCACTTCTTACCTGCCTTCCAAAAGCGGTTTAATACTTTTATGCTGAATTTCTGTCATGTGCGTGAAACCCATTTCTGTTATTCCTTTCAAAGTATTTTCACTGATAAGGCTCTTAAGAGATGTAAAGGATGTATCCTCAAATGCACCTGTAAAGAAAAACTATCTCAATCTTTCTCTTTTAAAAACTGTGACCCAAATCAGTGGCTGTGCTCTAAAACAGACTTGTTCTTATTAATACAGAATACAAGTGTCACAAATTTAGTGGTGGACTGAAATTCTAATTTTGTTTAGACTGACATTACTTGGTCTTTCAAACTGAAGTTGATAGATCACAGAAAATTAATCTCAAATGCGATGGTAAGCAATAATTTTACTGCAATATTAGATATATCCAGATGATTGATTGTGCACATTCTATTCCAACTACAAGTTTTTTCCTCTGATATTAGCTAGGCATTAGCATTATCACATTCAGTTAGGACCAGTTTGTTTCTTGTTTTCGCAAAAACACACTCATATATATGCAGTATTTGTCTCCCCATATATTGCTCAGCATAGGCAACACCCACCTGAGTGGGTTACTGTGTAATTCACAATCCTATAATGCTCTGAGAATAAGCCAAGTCCTGTTGAATTGAAACTGAATTTATTTTTATTAGGCGCATGACCTGAATTTGAAAATCATCCAATAACAGTGTACAAAATGAAAAAAATAGTACATGGATCACCTTGGGCAAATCACAAACTCTCCCTGAGGCTAAGAGTTTGTGACTTGCCCAAGGTGATCCATGAGGTTTCCATGGTCAAACAAGAATTTGAATCTTTTTCACTCAGAGTTCATCCAACACACCACTCCACCACACTGGCTTCAGTAAATTAATAAAGAAATTAAACCTATTACTAATGGATTGCTTCATAGGATGATGTCCAAGATCTACAAGAAAATCTGTATCCACATTCTTGCATCCTAATCTAATGCATGCTCATTCAAACAGAGCATACTGAATTATATAAAAATCACAGAAATGAATATCAAAGAAACAGACTTATGAATCATTTATCTCAAGAGAAAATTCAGTATATATATATACCTCTGTTAACAGCCTCTGAGAAAGAAGCTGCCTTTTACAAAGTTTTTTTACACTTCTAGCCCCACTTCTGCCATTGACTTCTGATTATAAGGATGACTTTTGGCAGGGTTAGCATTGGGAGATTGGACTTCAAGTGGTCTCTATGAAGTTCAACATGTTTTTCTTTAACTATGCGAGGCTTATCTGATTAATTCATTTCATATGAATACACTGTTAGTTTTGTATATTACATTTGCTGAAACATACTACACTATTGTTCTTTTTTGTGGCACAGGAATCTATTTTTCCATGTTATTTCTACTACAAAATCTTCTTATAGGAAGACAATAGCTTTATTAACTGAAGTAAACCTGTACGATCCAAACAAATAAATGCCAATCAACAAATTCCCACCATGCAAGAAACAGAGCACAGGTGAAAAAGATTACCTGTCAGTCCTAGAGGCAACACTGGTCTATCAGCATCCTCAGCCACTTCTTTCTCAGTCAGACTGCCACAATTTTCTTCTTCAGGGTCCCCATTTATGGCCTCTTCTTGTACCTCTGCTTCCTCTTCTTCAGACTTGGCTTTTTTCGTTTCTGCACATAAACAAATAAATAAATGTATGTTAACAGTAGAAAGCTGCATATCTCTTAATTGGTTGTTGTTGTCTGCCTTTTGAATTGTTTCTGACTTACACTGATCCTAAGGCAAACCTATCATGGGATTTTCTTGGCAAGATTTGTTTAAAGATTTGCCTTCACCTTCCTCTAAGGCCGAGAAAGTGTGACTTGCCCAAGGTCACCCAGCACATTTCTCTAGCTGAGCAGGGATTTAAATCTGGTCCCTCCAACGCACAAGCCACTACACACTATGCATTTTACATAATGCTTTACCCAACAGCTGGTATCCAGAGTAACACCATGTTTTGGTTGCCTGTTCTTTGTGAAAAAAATGCCTTTATCAGCATGCATTTAACACTGGAGGTATCACTGAACTATCAATATCATAGAACAATAAATAAAGTATGAAAATAAAACAAAATCAACAATGTTTTTTTTAAAAAATCAAAGACATTTGACTATACCATTTTCTGTGTCATCCACAATTTTTCTCTTCTTTTTCTTCTTCTTCTTTTTCAATTCAGGTTGGGTACATTCAGTTTCTTCTGTCTCTTGTATTTCATTAGCCTGATCCACATCCTTTGTTCTGTGTTCCTCCACCACATTGGATGTATTGTCGTCTTCTGGGTGGTCAACTGCATCTCCTAATGGAGCACATATTTGTGAGAAATCAAACATGCCATAAGAATAACTTACAGTTCCAGTTAAAAAAACAAAATTAAAAACTCCGCACCCCATTGACTGTGAAATGCTTCTCACGCTATCTCAAACCAACCAACCATCTTTGATTTCTAACATTCAAGATGGCCAACTTAGAAACATTTTTGTTAGTTTCGTAGAAGCAGTCCCAACAGGCAAAATTCATAAAGATCACATGCAAACATGTTCAGTATCACTAAAAAAAATGATGCACTTTTTCATATACACAAGGAAGAATAATCTTGCAATTCTAAACCACACTAATTAGGGCCTCATCACAGTAGAGAGAAAAATCCACTTAGATTCTGGTTTCTGTCTCCTGCAGAATTCTGGGATTTGTAGTTTAGAGAGGAGCCTTTAACAGCCCCCCCCTAAACTACAAACCCCATAATTCTGCAGGAGGCAGAAACTGGAATTTAAGTTGATTTTTTCTCTACTGTGATGAAGTGGTAAGCATCCAGAAATTAACTAACACAAGGACATTCAATGGCCAGTCCCCTAGGAGCAACTTTTCCTTAAGAGGCTCCTCTTCATTCTTCCTCTGGAACCATTCCACTTCAATTTAACAACTGTGTAGACTATTGATAGCAATCAGAATCTGTTTTGATGAACTTCTGCCTTGTGCCTCTGAATACAACAGACTAGAACACGCAACTTTACAGCAAACATTGCTTCACACAATGAGCATCTTAAAAGTGTCTGCCTAGCTTCCGAAACACCATGTGGAGGCATAAAGTTTTTTAAATGTCTATGAGAAGACTGTTCAATTCCCACAATTCCTAACAGCCTATTTATTTATTTCACTTGTATACCGCTTTTCTCACTTCGGGGAGGATGGGGACTCAAAGCTGTTTCCAACATATTTATGGCCAAATTCAATGCCTCATAGACATATAAAACCTAACACAGAGCAATCATAATATCAGGGGCGGCTCAACCCATTACGCAAAGTAAGCATTTGCAGTATAGTTGATTTTGCCCAGGGGCGCTCTTGAGGTGCTCTTGGGGGAAAACAGACCTTGACATATGCGAGTTGTAGTTACTGGGATGTATAGTTCACCTAAAATCAAAGAACATTCTGAACTCCACCAATGATGGAATTGAACCAAATATGGCACACAGAACTCCAATGATGAACAGAAAATATATATCAGTGATTGGTTGGGGGGGGGGGGGGCAAAATACTGTTTGCTTACCATTGAAAATTACCTAGGGCTGCCTCTGCATAATTAATATATATATATATATATATATAAAATAGATCATAAAAACATAACATTTAGACAATTAAAATGTGGAGTTTAAAACATATCAATATAAATGTTAAAATCACAAAATCCAGAAATCATGGTACAATGTTTTTACAAATGTCAAATATCAATTGCACATAATCCCTGATCATTCCTTGTATTTCTTACTGCCCAAAGGCTTGGTCCCATAGCCAAGTTTTTACTTTTTTCTGAAAGCCTGGAGGAAGGGCACTGATCTAATTCTGTTGGGGAGGGAGTTCCATAGTTGAGGAGACACCACTGAGAAGGCCCTATATATCACCCCCACCTGAGGGTGGGACTGAATGCAGGGCCTCCCCAGATGATCTCAATCTCCGAGGTGGGTCATAGAAGGAGATATGTTTGGACAGGTAAGCTGGGCCAAAACTGTTTAGGGCTTTATAAGCTAAAGCCAGGACTTCGACTTGAGAAACTGCAAGTCGTTTCTGGTATGAGAGAATTGGCCGTCTGCAAGGACGTTGCCCAGGGGACGCCTGGGTGATTTTGATGTTTTTATCATCCTTGTGGGAGGCTTCTCTCACGTCCCGCATGAGGAGCTGGAGCTGATAGAGGGAGCTCATCCGCCTCACCCTGGATTCAAACCTGCAACCTGTTGGTTTTCAGTCCTGCTGGCACAAGGGTTTAACCCACCAGGGGCTCCGCATAACCATGTGTGTGTGCTCCCTATAAGCTGCTCCAGTGAGCAGTCTGGCTGCCACCCATTGGACCAACTGGAGCTTCTGAACAGTCTTCAAAGGCAACCCCATGTAGCGCACATTGCAGTAGTCTATTCAGGATATAACCAGAACGTGGAGTACCATGGCCAAGTCTGACTTCCCAAGGTATGGACACTATTGGCGCACTGGCTGACAGGAATTGTGGGAGTTGAAGTCCAAAACATCCGGAGGGCCCAAGTTTGCCCATGCCAACTTTGATCCCCTTTTTACAGTTTACTTGTGAGCAACTGTCTTCAAATTGTCAATCAGCTTATAGTGGCCCCATAAACTTTCCTTAGGCAAAGAATGCTCAGAGATGGTTTGGTCTTAACGAGGGCTGACGTGCTCATCTACACCGTAGAACGAATGCAGTCTGATATCGCTTCCAAGGAGATCATGGGATTTGTACTCTGCTGCCTTTGGAAGAGAAGACTCGAGGCCTTGTAAAACCACAGCTCTTGGGATTCCCTAGTCCTGCGCCAGGGCCGTGGAGGCGGTGTCAGGTGGCCTGCCTTCCTTCCTTCTCCGCATTCAGCGCCCCTTTCGCTCCCCAGCTCCCTTACCAGGCGGAGCCCCAGCCGCTCCCTGCTGGGCCAAATTGCGCTGCCGGATCTTGAGGTTCCGCTTGTGGAGCTTCTTCCGCAGCAGCCGCATCGGCAGGTTCCCCGTATTGGCCGCCATCGCAACGCAGCCGGTAGGAAACACGTGCGCCGAGGAAGGAGAGCCGCCAGGAAGGAGGAAGAGAGACCCAAAATGGCGCCGCCAGCTGACACGCCGCGACTTCCGGTGCTCGTCTTCGAATCTTCCCCCGCGTCGAGGACGGCAAACCTACAGCGGCCCCTAGTGGCAGGGAGGAAGCGGCGCCCTCTGCCGCATACGGACTTTCCTTTTGCCCTTCCTTTTGGCGCTTTTCCTATAGGCTGAGGCGGTGGAACGGAAGAGAATGGAGAACAGCGATTGGCTGCTTCTTTGACTGACATGCACCGCGTTGCCTGGGCATGTGGGCAATCCAGCTTGGACAGCCATGGGCAAACTTCGTCCCTCCCTCCAGGTGTTTTGGACTTCAACTCCCACAATTCCTAACAGCCGGTAGGCTGTTAGGAATTGTGGGAGTTGAAGTCCAAAACACCTGGAGGGAGGGACGAAGTTTGCCCATGCCTGACCTAGGATGTTATCTATAATGCAGTTTGAAACCGCGTTATATGGGTCTACACTGGCCACATAATGCATTGTATGACAGTGTTGATGGGTCAAAGTTGCTACACTGCAGAATTAATGCACTTTGGCACTCCTACAACTGCCATGGCTCAAGGC